>NC_135440.1:27126981-27321981 GCF_051991255.1 Vanacampus margaritifer | reverse complement strand
ATTTTAACATGGCTAAAAGCTCCCAAAAGCTTATTTTACACGTTGCTGTCCCTTTAAGAGAACTTGGCAAAATGTCATTTTTGTGAGCCACACGCATGACGTGACACTTGACCTTTTCTTGCCTCAAGCAAAAAGGCTAAACTATTTACATAATGCAGACACAATAAATGCCTTCTTATTTCTAAGTTCTCAACGATTTGTTCCCTGCCGACAAGCTGATGTTGTCTTGAGCGCGTCCGCACTGTATATTTCCGATGTGATTTCCGGTTGCATCTCGGACGCCTGAAGAGGTCACGACGCGCGCGCGAGCGAGCGTTGCTAGCTGCCATTCGCAAGCCTTCCCGCTACCGTGATGAGATCGGCCGGGAATGGCGGGCGGCGGCCGCACGCTCGCTCGCTTCAGGGAAATCTGATGGAAATGTTTTCACAACAACGGCAAAGAGGTTTGGGAAATGCTCTTGAGCATTTTTCCCCCTTGAGCGGCGAATTCATTTGAGCCGCGTGTGACTAAGATAAAGCAGTGATGTCGCCGGCTGTGATTTTGCAAATGACTTTTGCTTCTGTTCTTTACTTAAGTGTGATCAGGCTATTACAGCTCTGTAATTTCAAACAACGCTTTCCGCTGTACGAGACTTTGAAGTGTTTTTCTTCATGAAGATGATGGCGGCTCTCTTTTGGAAAATGACACGTTTGCGTTTTGTGTGTTGCATTGTTGACGTTACAGATGAGAAGTGTCGGAACAGTTCAATTTTTCATGAGCTTACTGTGAGCAAAATTGCAGGGTTGTCACACGATTGCTGTTTGAAAATTACAGATACAAGCGCGGCGACGGAATTTCTTTCAACGTTAAAAATCGGAAATATATTTTCATTTTCATTTATTTCCAGCAGACTTTCTTTCCACTGCTGACATATTTGCTGTCGGAGTCCTTCTTGTGTTTGGAGACACTGCTAGTACTTAAAGATGCGTTAAATATGCTATCAATAATCATTTCGGTGAACACTTTCATCCTTCCATCAAAGCAAAATTGCTAAACTGGCATTGTCTGATTCCCTCCAACTCCCGCTGATGGTTGAAACTTTGGTTTGATTTGCAAGCACGCTGACTTTCTTGGGCTTTTTTCCAGGCACGGGGAGAAGAAGTGCTCTTTCATCCACTTCATTACCCGACCGCAAACAACCATTAATTAGAGGCAATTAATTAGCAGCACGTGAAAACATTGCTGGTTAAAAACAACAAGAAGAACAAAAAAAGCAAGTTGCTATCAAAGACCCCCCGAGCATCGAAGGAGACCAAGTCGGACAAAAGAGTTGAAAAGGAAAATGTTGAAACGACTGCAGTCGCGCTGTTTTATCTCCCGACTTGAGATTAACGCCTCTTTTTTATTGAAAATTCACAAGCTCGTCAATTCACACGAAGGCTGGAGTAAAGTAATTCCAAAATTCCAAAATTGGGAAACAAAAGCGCAACGACCTTGAGGGGACTGCGGCGGATGATTCTCCCCAGGATGCTTTTGGGGCCGCGCAGCTGCGACTCGTGTACAGTAAAGTGACATTTCCAGCACGTGCACGTGCACGTGCACGTGTGGGCTAAATCCTCATCTGTCTTGGGTCTCCACCAAAGGTTATTAATCGGCTGACACAATCAATTATGAATTGGTGTGTTTTGGGTTATTCCTCCCACCCCGAGTCCGTTTTGCCAAACTGAAATTTGCTTAGAGGTCAACTTGTACTCTTCAAGTTCTCAAGTTTTGTATTGTTTTCTTGTAACATTTTTGGGGGTTTCATATCATTATGACTTAAAAATATATTCTAATAAATGTACCTGTTATCACAACTTGATTAGGGTTTTCTCAATATTTTACAGCTTTATTTTTTTATTACTTTATTGTTCACTTTAGTAAAATTTTGCATTAAAATTATTTTTTTCTAAAATTGATTTATTCTTGTAAATTTCGATTTTTTTGCAATTGTACTCTTAATGATTTTTTTTGTGTTAAGTTGTAACTGTTGCAAATTTATGACTGAACAAACCGCAAACATTACAACTTTACTCCTGCAGCTTGTTTTGAGCCGTTTTTGTCATTAAAATTATTTTATGTTTTATTTTTGTGAATTTGTAACTTAGAAAATAGGACTTTATACACGTCTTGTTGTTGTCATTGTTACAAGTGGCTGGAAAGCGTCAGCAAGTCAGCTCTTTTTTTGTTGTTGTTGTTGAAGAAATGTTTGCTAGCAAGCAGCACGGAAGATACTAAAATATGTGTTGTCATTACGGTTATGATGACTGTGTTTTGGGTTGGATCACGGGGTCATTGTGTTGTGAATATCTGTAGTTGGTATACAGTTACTATGCTCATGTAGTGTTTGTCTAGTCGCGCTTATCTCGCGGTTGCTATGCAGTTACTATGTCCCTTTAGATGATGCTATATTGGGACTCTTATTTTGCCTAGTCACTCTTTATGTAGTTGTTATGCGGGAGTCCCGAGTGACCCTTTTGTCAGGACGTTGACGTTTGCTGTCTCTACTCTTCCTTGCATGTGCTCGAAGTTGCTTTCACGCATCCAAACATCTCAACCGAGGTTTCTCAGTCAAGCGTTTCCTTCGAGGCGTCCGCGTTCAGCTCTACTCTGTTACTGTTACTTTGTATTTTTGTATATAAAGACCATCCGTTTCCCGACCCTCACATCTTGCCTGCGTTTGGGTCCAAATTCGGAACCTCGCCTGACAATTGTTGTACTTTTGTAGTATCGGTGCACCGCGCAAGCCGGCGCTTCAGATAATGGACGGATGGAGAGACACATTCGAAGATGCTAATCCAAAGGTTGTTTACACTTTATGGAGACAAAGTGAGCAGCCAATCGTTACAAATGCGAGCTAATAAAATGTTTTTATTGGTTTGGCAGTGTTGAAGTTATTACATAATCGTCAGAAGCTTTGACATTAAATTGCGCCAATATTTATATTTGACGCTGTTGTGTCCGAGATAAGGCGGCGCTACGTTGGATATTGGCTGATACAAACCACTCAGTTCCTCGCCGCCTCCCCCCGTTGAGCAGAGCAGCAGCCCCAATGGTTTTTGACTGGAGTCCACGTTGCTATCGCCGAGGTCCATCTGTCGGGGCTAATAATGTTATCGTGGAGCCGCAGAAGGAGCGAGTCGCTCTCCCGATACCGAACCACTTTGACACCTTCGTCGCAGTTTGCAGGTCAGGCCGCCGTTGCCGGGCGCTGGCGGATTGAGCTGTGCGTTAATGTGGGGGCGCGGGGTGAGGGTGGGGGGAGGTTGATGGTGCTCCTGCGGGGGGGCCAGTGGGGTTCTGCAGGCAAACTTCCATCCAAGGGCATCAAGTATTTTTTTTTGTGTCCTGGTTTAATGGCAACATTTTTTTCCTGCGGTGCGCGCGATGGGACGCCGTTATTTCTTGGCGGCATCGTACAGTAGGAAAGCTTTTATTGCCAGAGAAGCTAATAAAAGTGAGCACTAGGGCGCGGGGGGGGCTTCTTTTTTTCTTCCCCTCATCTTAGGGGCCAAGATGGTTACCATGGACCGCTTGATCACAGCAACTCTGTCCATAGCTTGCATTGAATAAAAAATACAATTAAAAAAACAGCACTGAATTCAGTCTGTGTCAAAAATTCAGCCCCAGACTGTAGAATTAAACTTGATTATGTTTATTATTATTATTAAATTGAAGTTTAAATCAGTCAAGTGTGCCTGCAAACTAAATAATTTGTCAGGGATGTTATTCATTGGCGATGAACATTTCATTCACTGCCGCACGATCACTAAAGTCGGCTTTTCTCCTTTACTGCTTCATAATGAAACGCGTTTGGTCCAATTTAAACACAAACTTCGCTCAGCAAATTCGCTCCCTTGCCCAATAAAGGCCTCCAAATACGATTCGGTCGTCCCTCGTTATACCGCCCTTCCATTTTTTTTTGCGGCTTTGTATCGTATTTTATATTGTGGATTGTTCTTCCAGACGGCCTGCGACCGCAGACTCCATCGTGTTAAAACGTCAGGCAGAAAGAAAAAGTGCAAAATGCTTTTGTCGCTTTAAAGGTGGACGAGCCCGTTCAGCAACATGGAAGGCAACCAATGAGAATGGAGAGCAGTTGGCGTTTTAACCGGCGCTAGCGTTTAGCCACTCTGCATGTTTAACGACAGCGTCAGTTGAAGCCAATCATCCAAAAATGTTTGTCGACTGAATTTTGTTGAAAGTGCACCACTGGCTGTTTCCATTAGCTAACGATTTTTTCCCCTTCCATTACCGAAGATGTACCTCGAAGCACCACTGTTATTTGTACGGCTTTTATTAAAGGCACAAAAACACATTTGTAGCAAGAATTACTCGTAATTGAGGGTAAAATGAGTGAGTTGAGCCAGTCGACTTCCATTCGAGCACTCTACTTGCTATTTTAAAAAATAAAAAGGCTTGCAGTGTTTGGTTTAACATTAGCAAATGCATAAAATGCATTTAAAAAAATATTTACTATAAGCCTTGAATGGCTAATTTCCTGCCATTTGCTGCTAAAATATTGGTAGAACTCCTATTACTAAATCTCCCTTCATGGCTGGCACAAGTGAGATGATCGGCCTGTCTCTATAATTTTGTATTTTTACATATCGAAGGCTCCTAAAGTTGCGCAATCTGTCATTTTCAAAGCATCAAATGTGACCAAATCTCAGATCTTCCAGGATTGCCAGGAAAAAAGAAAAGATCTTCCAGGATTGTGCTCAACCGAACTGAGGACTAGCTTCTCCTTTTTTTCAATTTTTGTAGTCGTTCCACAGCCTTCCTCTCTGCGACTGCGTTTTCGTTCTGTGACAGCCTCCATTTGCAAAGCTCAGGTAGCAGCGTAGCACCGCGGGAGGAGCGATTTACGAGCTTAGCGGGGGTGGAATTAAAAACAAACATAAAACAGCGGTAATTAGGAAGCAGGTTGATCCCAAAAGATGACTGATGTATAAATCACCAGGCCTTATTATTGCGGGAGGAGCACAGAATGTTCGGTGGCGGCGGCGTGGGCGGCGGCAATTTGCATGCGGATGCTTTTACGGGCTCTCGGGAGGATCCCCGACACCTTCGGCAACTCCTTCACTGCAGTCTTCCCGTTCCCAATTCAGTTAACCCCTCGTTATCGCGTGGGGTGCGTTCCACCGACCTGGCTGCCATAACTTTGTCATTCAGACACAACGGATTCAAACAAACAGGAGGCAGGAAAATACTTTACACTAACTCTACTTCTTCTCCTACTACCTTTTGAAACCTTATTTTGAAATCTCGCCTGCTTTAAAACCTGAGGTCACACATTCTGACAGCTGAATTTTTCAATGCAATTTTTGTGACGGTTACAACAAAAAATGGTGACCCTGCATGGAAGCCAAACCCTCCTTTTGAAACGCTGACTCCTTTAAAACTCGGGATCACACATTCTGACAGCTGAATTTTTCTATGCAATTTTTGTGACGGTTAAAACAAAAAATTTGTGGCGCTGCATGTAAGCCAAATTTTCCTATTGAAATGCTGACTCCTTTAAAAGCCGAGATCACACATTCTGACAGCTGAATTTTTCAATGCAATTTTTGTGACGGTTGCAAAAAAAAATTGTGACCCTATATGGAAGCCAAACCCTCCTTTTGAAACGCTGACTCCTTTAAAACTCGGGATCACACATTCTGACAGCTGAATTTTTCTATGCAATTTTTGTGACGGTTACAAAAAAAATTGTGACCCTACATGGAAGCCAAACCCTCCTTTTGAAACGCTGACTCCTTTAAAACTCGGGATCACACATTCTGACAGCTGAATTTTTCTATGCAATTTTTGTGACGGTTAAAACAAAAAATTTGTGGCGCTGCATGTAAGCCAAATTTTCCTATTGAAATGCTGACTCCTTTAAAATCTGAGATCACACATTCTGACAGCTGAATTTTTCAATGCAATTTTTGTGACGGTTACAAAAAAAATTGTGACCCTACATGGAAGCCAAACCCTCCTTTTGAAACGCTGACTCCTTTAAAACTCGGGATCACACATTCTGACAGCTGAATTTTTCAATGCAATTTTTGTGACGGTTACAAAAAAAATTGTGACCCTACATGGAAGCCAAACCCTCCTTTTGAAACGCTGACTCCTTTAAAACTCGGGATCACACATTCTGACAGCTGAATTTTTCTATGCAATTTTTGTGACGGTTCCCACCAAAAATTGTGACCCTACATGGAAGCCAAACCCTCCTATTGAAACGCTGACTCCTTTAAAAACTGAGATCACACATTCTGACAGCTGAATTTTTCAATTCAAATTTGTCATAGCTGTTAAAAATCATGAGCCTGCATGGAAGCCAAACCCTCCTTTAAAAGCCGAGGTCACACGTTCTGGCAGCTGAATTTCTCAACTGTTAAAAATGGTAACCTTGTAACAATCATCAGTGCGGCACCATGCCACAGGGTGGCGCCTCTGTTTTTGGTGTGCATGTGCTGCACTTTTTCGTTTTTTTTTTTTTTTTGTATTGTATTGTAACGCGCTGTGGCTGATCGGCGCAGCGGGACAGCAAAAACGGGAAGGCAACAAAAGAACTGAAAGTCCGCAGGTTCACTTTGTTAAAAGAAACCAAAAAACAGTAGGCACGGCGCCACCACGTGTTACAATAATCTTACGCTTCTACGGCATCAAACAAATTGACGACCAAAATGAAAAACACCAAAACCAAAGAGGCGCCACCTTGTGGCGTGGTGCCACACTGCGGATTGTTACAACCTGCATGAAAGCCAAAGTCTCTTTGAAAGCAGGACTCACACATTTTGACAGCTGAATTTTTGCCGTATGTGACTCTGCTGTCATTTTACGCAATATGTAATTCCCTTTGTTGTATGTTTTAGTTTGACAGAAAAATTTGACTTTACAGTAAACGTCTTCCAGCCTCTTTTTTTTTTTTTAACAAAGTGTTCAATATTTGCCAAATTGTTGCTAATTGTGAAGCGTGTGCCACTATAGGGTAATCATTATCTCAAGTTTGAGCTTGCATGTCAAAACATAAACAAGCTGAAAAACGCTTGTATCTCAAGGCACCAAAAATGTAAAGTCGAGTCTTTTCCAGGCCTTGTGCCTCTCTACTGCCTGATTCTAAATCCTGCCCCAGTGTGGGGCCACTGAATCCAGCGACCCCCAAGCGGTGGCTTAGCGTCCTTTTTCTTGTCCTCGTCATTGTCGTCCAGTTTCCCGCGCTGCTGCCTTTCTGCCTTTTTTGGCTTGATTGCTGCTTAAACGGCGAGGCCCGGCCCGCGGCGTCAGAGCTGCAGGTGCACGCGCCCACACGCATCTGCCAGGACTCTTAGTGAGGCTTCCGTGATCAGACCGCCGGGCCGCGAGACAGCTTTGGGCGAACCACGCCAGCCGAGCTCCGTGATCAATCTCCCTGGACGGACACCAAGATTTGTCCTTTTCATTCTGTTGTTTTTTTTAAATTTATTATTATGAGCACGATCACAAGGTGGACTCACACAAATGGGGGTGTTTGGAATGATGCACGTATTTGCATCAACAATCGCCCACCTCAAACACAGGCCTTTGTATTCTCACCAACCACCACCAACACAAAAAAAAACGGTAGCAGCTGTTATTGTGCATTTAATCAAAGGTATATATTAAGTACATACATACAGTAGTGCCTTGAGATACAAATGACCCGACTTGTTTGAATGTAAACAAGCAAGGAGCAAACTATCCTTTAAGAAAAAAAACCTTGTATAACAATATACTAAAAGGCATATATTCTTTATCCTCTAAGAAAAATAACTAATCATACAGCAGCTTTACTGAGACACTTTTCATTGCTCTTCGGCAGAATTCTTGTAGGCCTGCCTCCAAAATAATTACTTTTTAGAACGCCCCCCCCAAAAAAAAAATTGCATGTTTGCTCAATTATTAACAGTAAAAGCCAGAAAGCTGGCAAGCTAAACATAATAATCTATTTCTGACAAATTGTGATGTAGGTGGTTCTGGCCCGATGTCAGCGTTATCGTAGTTGTGAAACTCGTCTTCATTTACGTCCACATGATTGTGTTCTACTGCCCCCGGTGGCCAAGGCGCCAACACCAGAAGGAGGTGCAATGAATTAAACCCGTGTCTCACGGCACCACTTATTTATTTCTTTACAATTTTGTTGATACTGTCAAGTCATAAAAAAAAAACAACAACTTGATGAGCAGCAAATCTTTTGCCTCATGCAATCTGATGTTCGGCGTCCGTGCAGGTGAATCATTTTGAAGTCGATCTGCTCTACTGAGTGACATTCTCATTTGCATATCTCATTTTCTCAGCTTGGTTTTCCACCATTTGTTTTCCTCCTTCCTTCCTTTGTCGTCCTCTAACGTGATTTCCTCTCAGTCCATTTCCTTCTTTGGTTTGATCTCATTGCCTTTTCTTTCTCCGGGCGCGAGGATGCTGACGTGTGCGTTTTGATGGCGCGCTGCAACATTCTGGAGGTGGAGGCTTACTTTCACGTTCACTTGAGGGAGCACAACTATCTCCCACCCAGCATCCTTCTGCTCCCACGTCCGCTTTAAGCCAGGCCTACGTGTCTTGTGGCGACACCCCCCCCCCCCCCCCGCCCCCTCCTCCTGCATAACTTTGACTTCTTGCTGTTATTTGCAGTAAAGCGCACTTTAGCTCCCTTACAGGCCCTTTCAATTCCCTCGTATGCTTCCCCAATCTCTCGCATCTCACATCTTGTTCCTCCTCCACTTCTTTCCGTCTCGCTTACTCGGCCCTGGAGGCACTTTACATACCCCCAATTTAAGGAAGTCGGCATGCTACCGTCAACTATATATATATATATATATATATATATATATATATATATATATATATATATATATATATATATATATATATATATATATATATATATATATTTTTTTATATATAGTATATAACTATTTAATCTCATTGCGAATAAAAACAATCTGCAAATTTATTGAAAATGCGCAAAACGGACATGCGACTTGTGCCCGTTTCCATCCGTTCTTCTTTTGGGAATAGTGAGAGGGGACTCCGCCGCTGTAGGTGGCGCTATACACCATAGAGATGTGATCCACCAGTCATTTAAAAGAAGAAGAAGAGAGACCAGGAAGCGACTGCGCCGTGCGATGACGTCGTATGAGTTTTCTTTTGTAATTCTTGCTAAACTGTAGCGTTTCTTTGTTGTTTTCTATCTAAAACAGCATTAATATTCGCTTTTTTAATTAATTACAAATAGATTTCTGTTTTGTACCCCCCAAACATACCTTACTTTATCGTCCGTCATTGCTTTGGGACTACAAACGTACGTGTGACGTCATATCCGGTCAAAACGTGCGACGTGTATCCGGTCTTGTCAGCGTTTATTCGCCAAACCCGATTCCATCGCCAAATTTCGCATTTTCCTTTTTTCGCTAGGCTTCAAAATCCATCTCCTCTTTTTTTTTTTTTTTTTCAGGAGAGCTCAGTATTGTTCATTCGATTTGACATCATCATTGCTCTCCTTTTTTTTAAAAAAAACAAACAAACAAATCAATTAAAAAAATTTAATAATTTTCTTTTTTAAATATATATACATATATATATATATATATATATATATATATATATATATATATATATATATACATATACACATATATATATATATATATTTTTTTTTTGTATATGTATGTGTGTGTGTGTGCGTGCGTGCGAGCGTGTGTGTATTCATCAGTTCACCTAAAGCCCATTAAAAAAAAAATCCCATACTAATAATATAATATAATAATAAATTGCCAAATGCAGAAACATCAATGTAAGTTATCACGATGTAGTGGCTCTCGCTAACAGACAGAATTAAGTAACCGGAATTAGGTTAAAAAAAAAAAAATCCATCTCCTCTAAGCGTAAAAACTTTTTTGCGAATTTTGGGCCCTTTTTTAAATTTCTAGTGTTCCCATTTAGTTTTATTTGCGCATTTCTTGACAATTTTAATAAAAATGGGTGGATGGAAACCCAACTAATGACGCTGTAGTCTTAAAGTTGAAGTAAAAAAAAAAAAAAAAAAAAGTATATATAATGTGTATATAATATCTGCCCCCGCCCCCCACTAGTGTAAAAAAGGTATATGGATTAATTTTGATTCCGTAGATTACTAATTAAGCAGTTTTTTTTTAAGGGGGGGGGGGGGGTTGGAACAGTTTAAGGTCATTTCAATTCATTTCAATGGAAAAAGATGATTTTAGTTGACACACCATAACACACCATAGTATCACCCTTATCTGCAATAGATATACACAATTCCGCTTTTCAATAGTCCACCCTAATAGTTAAACACACCCTGATAGTTACACACGCACACGCACGCACACACACTGGCCTATCTGACTGTGCATATTTGGCACAGCAAAGCGACTCAATTACAGCGAAGGTGAAAGAAGCCATAAACACGGCGGCGCAGATACGGCGATGCTGGCGCTGCAGTCAATCACGCTGCCGGCTAGGTGGCCGATGGCACTTTTTCTTTTCTTTTTCTGTGTGTGGGTCATCTGCTTATGAAGTGGTGGGAAATGGCCGGATGGATAAAGTGGACGGCGGCAGGGCGAAGCCAGGGAAGCGAAACGCTTCCATCTATCTTCTCCCAAAAAGGATGGCGGCCGTTGTTGATGGTCAGGCATTCGTTATGGATGGGAAAAGTGAGGGAATGTGAGACAACTGCACGTTCAGGTCTGAGATGTTTTTTTTTTTTTTTTGGTTTAGTTTAGTTTCTTCCCATGGAAGACTTTTCTCAAATACAATTGGACTGTTTTTCTTAAGACTGATCTGGATATGATTAACTACTGCAACCGGGCAGGAAATTGTGATGCAT
Source organism: Vanacampus margaritifer (assembly GCF_051991255.1). Classification (NCBI taxonomy): domain Eukaryota; kingdom Metazoa; phylum Chordata; class Actinopteri; order Syngnathiformes; family Syngnathidae; genus Vanacampus; species Vanacampus margaritifer. The sequence goes on along the minus strand of NC_135440.1, from coordinate 27,311,104 downwards.
AAATGATCAATTACACTGCCCCCAGGTGGCCAGGAGGCACACAGCAGAATGAGCAGCGCACATAAAATTCAACTGAATGAGAACGTGTGACAAAAACGGGTGAATCCTTTTTCATTCTATTTAATTATGTTATTACTATATGTTTTTAGAAAGTATCATATAATATACTATTTTGGTATTAAAATATATATACAGTATATATTGTGACACTGGGAACAGGTTATTGGTATTTCCATTCATTTTTATGGGAAAAGAACAGGCAGGAGTGTTTTGAGTTACAAACGTGATCCTGCACCAAATTAAGATCTTACCTCAAGGCATCACCATCATTGATTAGTATGACGTCGTCTGAGATGAACTCAACTGCCCTGCTGGCTTATTATGACATTTTCATTGTTCACTATTGCGGGAAAATGATTACCAGGAAGTTCGGGAAGTAATATAGCGTTGATTTTTTGTGTGTGAATTTGCCACAAAAATCCTTGCGGGAACGCATGAAGCTGCCGCATTAACGTCATCGCGCCGAGCTGGACTTGATAACTGCAGGCAATTTAACGCACGCACGCACGCACGCACGCACACACCTTGGGATTTTGAGGTTCCAGCAGCTGTCTCCCTCACCTCTGCTTCTACCGTTTTCATTCTATCCGTCTGCTGCTCCATCTTTTATTCATTTTTTTTTTTTTGTTCCCTTCAACACATTCCAATACGTCTTCCGTGTCACTCTGCCTCCCGTTTTTCTCTCGCCATCTCGTCCACTTATGAATTTATCACCTGCTTTCGTCCCTCTGCGTCCTTTTACTCTTGTTCCTCTTAGCCTCCATCAGTCTGGTGTTGTTCCATCTTTGTGCTCGCTGTCTGCTATCAAATGCCCCTTTTTCTCTTGGGACCGAAACCTTCCGCCCCCGATTTCTGTGGTCTCGGGAGGTCCAACTTTTGGAGAGAGTTAACATCGGGCCAGAGAAGAAACGGGCAGTTACACTGGATTCAAGTATCATCAATATCAGCTTGGTACGACTCGGTGACTCGGTTAATTAGATTCTTTGGCACAATATGATCATCCTCAACATATTACATCTAACAATAATATGTATTTTGCAAAGAAACCAAAATGATAAATAAATTAAAAAAAGACCAGAAATTCCAAAGTATCACACAAAAATAGCCAACAAATTCCTGATCATAAAAATATATTAATACTATTAAAACAAATTATACAAAAAATATGTTGTACAAATAGTATGATTCTATGAAACTATACAAATAAGAAAACAAATACTGGAAAATATATTTTTTTTCATTTTCATTTAACCTTTATTTAAGAGGTCGGTCCCATTGAGATTAAAGACTTCTTTTTTTCAAGAGAGAACTGGCCAAGATTGGCAGCAGCAAAAGAACAAAAAAATTACAGACTGGGACAAATTACAAAAATATACAAAGTACAACATTTTGGATTAAATGATCGATATATAATACAATAATCCATATCAATAATACTAATAATATCAGTATAACAGTATTTAAAAAAAAAAAAAAAAAGACAAGATGGTTTCTCAGAGAATAACAAATTAGATAAAAGTTTTCCAAATATTCCAAAAATAATTCAGGAATACCTGAAAAATAAATAAATACACAAACTAGAATAGAAAAATGCAAAAAAACTGTTTTTGAAAAATCTAAACCTATCAGAAAATATTGCACAATAAGGAATACAAACAATACAATTAAAAAGATACAAAGTATATGACCAAAAATATTGGAAAAAAATCCATCAATTTCAAGAAAGAACAGTATAACAAGAATGATTTTTTTGGGGGTGGGGAATTGGACAAATTAACATATATGAAATGCAAACATATTTTGTCAAAAAAGATGAAACTATTTCTCAAAGAATAAAAAAATAGATCTAAAATGAAAAAATATATACTGGAACTGAATGACATATCGGCCAAGGCAACTATTTAATAAAAAAAAAAAGTTTTATATAATCTCTCTATTGTGGATTTTCACTTTGATCGAGAATCTTTTCCTTATAAGGCCCAAAAAAATCTCCATAATGTTGTTTTAATTGCTCCTGCAAAAACAAACTTTGTATTCCGGATGGCAGCGACAGGCCGGAATCAATAACGGGCTTAAGTGGACATCATACAAGGTGAAAACTGTATGTGTGTGTGTGTGTGTGTGTGTGTGTGTGTGTGGTGGGGGGGGGGCAAGTGTGTCGTGACAAGGCTACCTTGACACGTGGACACTTTTATTGGACTCCGCTTGCCTTTTGAAATGAGGCTTATTTAAAGGCACCTGCGTCGGTCCGTGCACCGCAAACAGATTTGCCGCCCGAGGCGCAAATCAAAAGTGTGACAAAAAGTCGTATTAGTCTAAACTGGATGTAATAAAAGCGAGGGATCTTTTACAGCTGGCCCGTAAACGACCCGCGTTTGCTCTTGTTTGTCATTTACCTCTCATGCTCTCCCCTGCAGCAACTTTCTTTTATGGGCTGCGTATTCATTACGGCACAATAAAGAGCTGATCGGTGAAGGAGACGTCTTTTTTTTTTAAGCGAGTTAACTCGAGATCGTGGCCTACTTGGGAAATCCGCAAACGTCTTCTCGTAGATATTTGTGATGTCATTTAGCACGCTGATGATTTAACGGCGCATTGCGGTGGCTGAAACTTATTCTTTGAGTCAAAAGGAAGTAAAAAGATGAAATAAAAAATACGCAGACCACTGCGGCAGCAAATCCGGAACTGCTCGTATGTCACGTTAGGCCGCGTGTACTCATTAAGACAATTGGACAGTTTTTTGGTCCCCTTTAAGCACTTCACTGCCTTATGCTACTCAGTAGATTTGGTCAAATCTGAAAATATATTTTATCTGTGACAGATCCAATAAAGATATAAAATCAGAATCAGGCATTTAACAGAATCCGAATAGCTTTAATGTCATTTGCACAATAAGGAACAGGAACAGACAAAAGCCATTCAAGAGACAGAAAAACAATGACTAACAGCCTCGTTTTCTCAGATGAAAAGAAAAATATTAGGAAGGGAGGGGAGAGAAAAAGAAAAAACAGCCCCAGAATTGAGCTCCTGTAAGGGGAACATAATAGGGATTTTGAAAAAAGAAGAAGAAGCAACAACCCCTCAGCAAACAGCAACTCAAATACTAGCACATGTGGAACGAGACAGAAGCACTGAGCAGACACCAAGAGGATATTTAGCCAAAGGACACCTGGCTCGCCAAAACACTTGGTCTCATTGTCGTGGAGACAGCCTCGTGAGTCCTGACAATGTCCTAAAGCAGAGGAGGAGGATCAAGTCAAGTCAACTTTATTTATAAAGCACCTTATTATGTAAAGAAACAACTGAAAGTCATTTACAAAAAAAAATTTAAACAATACGGGAGATGAGGGTGGCTCAAGCTCCAGCCAGCAACAGTACCAACATCCACCAGAAGGGTTGTGGTCGTCGCCAAAGCCAAAAACGGATGCATGAGGTCAGGCTAACGGCACCAGCTGAAAAAGAAAGCGGCTGTTTGGGGAAACTCCCGAAATTCCCGTTGACAAACCGCCCTTCATTTCGACAGACTGTCATGTTTGTGAAAATCTTGTGGAGGGAAAACTCTGGATGCAAATGATTCCTCTTCTGCGTATTCCCAGATGCTTGAGGTGTCTCGTGGCCATCTGTCCGGAACACCTGCAACTTTGATGATCCGTTCCACATGACGACGTGCTAATGGAGAACCCGAGTGGCCATTTAGGGAACTGACGCTCTGTAATTACACTTGACAATTTGTGCTGGTGAGCTTTTATTGTGTGACCCTTGACTTCCATGCGCATTCCTGCCGTATCGACACGCTTTTATCTCCGAGCTGGCGCATAGCGACGGTGCGCTGCGGGAATCGCTCCAAATGCCAGGGAGGCAACTCGACTCCCCCGTCACGGAATGCAGTTCTGAAAATCTTCTCTTGTTTGCGCTTTTCACTTTAATGGCGGCAGAGGGAGGTCGCTCTAATATCATTCCGCCTCGCTTTCAAAAATGACTCTTGTTTCATAGGTCTCATTGCCAATTAAAAAAAAGAAGTTTTTCTATGCGCCAAACTTGTCATAGTGATTGTGAAATTGACCATAAAAAGGAAAAAAAACAACAACATTGTGTTCATTTTGATTCACGTTTAACCAGCACAATTAAATGAAATCCAAAGCAAGAAGTGCCTCTAAAATGTTGGCCTGTGTTGCGTTTATTGAATATAAATTAAGAAGCAAACTTTGTTTTGTGTCCATCTCAGGGGGCATTTTGCCACTTGCTGTCGACTAAAAATGACTTCAGAATACTTCAAGGCTCAGTTTGTGAACGTCACCTGACCAAACCTAGAAAGCAGGTGAGCCGTGATTGGTCGTTGCCTGAGCCATGAGGCGCCTGAGATGTCATTTTCAGTCGACAAGTGACAAAACGGCCGCCCTCTGAGATGCACTACAACACACAGTAGAGGCTAATTAGCGTTAGCATTAAGCTAGCAGACTGAAACTGTGAACGTCACCTGACTAAACCTAGAAAGCAGGTGAGACGTGATTGGTCGTTGCCTGAGCCATGAGGCGCCTGAGATGTCATTTTCAGTCGACAAGTGACAAAATGGCCGCCCTCTGAGATGCACTACAACACACAGTAGATGCTAATTAGCGTTAGCATTAAGCTAGCAGACTGAAACTGTGAACGTCACCTGACTAAACCTAGAAAGCAGGTGAGACGTGATTGGTCGTTGCCTGAGCCATTAGGAGTCTGTGATGTCATTTTCAGTCGACGACAAGTGACAAAATGGCCGCCCTCTGAGATGCACTACAACACACAGTAGAGGCTAATTAGCGTTAGCATTAAGCTAGCAAACTGAAACTGTGAACGTCACCTGACTAAACCTAGAAAGCAGGTGAGACGTGATTGGTCGTTGCCTGAGCCATTAGGAGTCTGTGATGTCATTTTCAGTCGACGACAAGTGACAAAATGGCCGCCCTCTGAGATGCTCTACAACACACAGTAGAGGCTAATTAGCGTTAGCATTAAGCTAGCAGACTGAAACTGTGAACGTCACCTGACTAAACCTAGAAAGCAGGTGAGCCATGATTGGTCGTTGCCTGAGCCATAAGGCGCCTGAGAGGTCATTTTCAGTCGACAAGTGACAAAACGGCCGCCCTCTGAGATACACTACAACACACAGTAGATGCTAATTAGCGTTAGCATTAAGCTAGCAGACTGAAACTGTGAACGTCACCTGACTAAACCTAGAAAGCAGGTGAGACGTGATTGGTCGTTGCCTGAGCCATTAGGAGTCTGTGATGTCATTTTCAGTCGACGACAAGTGACAAAATGGCCGCCCTCTGAGATGCACTACAACACACAGTAGATGCTAATTAGCGTTAGCATTAGGCTAACAGACTGAAACGCTATGTGGTACTTACACAAATTTATAATTTAATAATTTAGTTCACTGCCACCATTTTGCCGCTAGTATCTCTAGTACGTGCTCGCAAGTCAAAGCAAAAACAAAAAATAAATCAGCTTCGCGCGTATCTCAAGGCATCACTATATAGGACTTTCCCCCCCAAAAAACTCAAGAAGAGTCATATTTTTCATAAGAGCAAGCCATCGATAATAATAATAATAATAATAATAATAATAATGTTATTTTGGATTATTTATAGCCACTTAGAAGCATGTGTAATGAACAGCGCGCGCGCGTGTGCTGCAGGTAAACTTTTTAACACGCATTTAGTGAAGTCATGTGGAGCTTTTGCCGAGATTGCACCAAGACCCACTCAGTGTGTGCAATGTGATCGGAAGATTAAAGGGCTCCAATCAGACGTCGCCCAAAGCTGGAGCTCCCACCGCGATGCTATCGCGCTCGGCGACAGATTGCCGTAAAAAAGAAAAAAGAAGCTTTCGGCTCGGCTCGGCTCGCTGCAGCCGGCCGCCGATGTGACGTCTTTTGAAAAGCAGGTTCAGCAACTAAACCTGATGATGATGACGTCGCAATTGGTTGCTTATTGTAATTCACAGGTCGGATTAACTGTCAGATAAAACTAAGGATCCATTTATGTATTTATAAAGAGATATGGATATTTTTAAATAATATATAGTAACCCATACTGGTGCCCTCTTGTGGCTGTTTTGTATCGTCTCATAAGAAGGATCAATAATGATTTAACAAAATGGGAGACAGATAAATATCAATATATAACATTTGTAATTCAAGTCAAAGGTGACAAGAGAACAATGGGCACAACTAGTGATATACCGATGTGGTTTTTTTTCAAAGCCGATACCGATTATAATTAGAAGTCAAGGAGACGATAATCAATATTTTAAGTCGATATTCATTTGCAGTAAAAGAGAAAATATTAGTGTCGAAATTTTAAAACTTTACTTTTTATTTTGCTGAATGTTAAGCTAAATTAAAAACTAAGCAATCATCCCCTAAAGTTTTCTATTGTAATTAAAGTTTTCCCAAATTTCTAAAATAATTTCTTAATTTTTATTTTTTATTTTTTTAAATTTAAAATAAAAAGCGTAGGGAGTTCCCAGTGTCAGCATCATTTTTTATAAAGTGGAAATTTAAATAAATCCATAAATGAAAATGCAAATATAGCTAATTTGGGGGTTTGTCAGGGTTCGTAAAAAGTTTCAATTTTTTTTTTTTTGCAGGCAGTAAAAAAATTGTCTGAATATGTTCGAAACATCTGACTGACTTTACAAATGCGGATGAAAACCCTACATTTGCTACGCTCGCAAGCATTCACAGCTCGGTGAGAAACCAGCTTTATCGGCCTTCCGATTCTTTAAAAGGTCGCCGATGCCGATATTTGTCCAAATGCCAAATATCGTCACCGCTAATCGGCCCTGCTGATAATCGGTCCATCCCTGGTCACAACAAGCGCAAAAGCCTCCCGTTGTATCCGTTTCTGAACCGCTCTGGACCGGCTGTTGGAGTTGCGCTGCCTCTTCTGCCATCCCAGTTGAACGGCGCAAATGTGATTTGGATTCTTCTGCCGAGTGACGAGCAAAATGCAGCTTGCAGAAGTGACCTTGAAAGGATTCTTCAATCCGACCAAAAAAGAAAAGAGAAAAAGAGAGAAGGAACAAAAGCTCTTAGTGTTTGAGTCTAATAAATCAGATGAGGGATGGTTTCGCCTCTGCATCTTTACTTGAGCTTTTTCATTGGAGTGTATTAATGCGTTTCAAGGGATGTGCGTGGGGGTTTGTGTGTGTGTGTGTGTGTGTGCGTAAGTGTGAGTGCGCTCGTGCACAACACTTGTGTGTGTTGCCGTTTCCCATTTTGAAACATTACAAAGAGCCGGTGGTGGGAGTAAGTGCTCTAAACCGAACCCCCAAACCCCCCCCCCCCCCCTTCGTGTGCCGTCGGGCTGAGATGGAGCGATACAGAAGTAACAGAGGTGCCACATAAAGAAGCTTAATTAAAAAGCAGCCAGCGAGAATCAGGTAAGAGAGATAACAGGGAAATATTTATCTGCATTATTTATTTGGCGCGCACACACAACACAACGCAAGCCATTCGAACCCGAGGCTGAGAGGCGTTAGCGGTGAAAAGGGCGAGTTTAGCCGTGTGGAAAGTGCATGAAAAGGAGCATCGCTTGAGTTGCGGGGGACGAGAAGGAGGGATTCATTTAGCAAGATTTTTTTTTATCCTGTTGTTTGGGCGGCCTTTTAGCGTTGCTGGTTTCAGGTAAAATAAGGCATAAAAAAAAAAAGAGTTGACAAAGAATGAGATGGCAAGTGAGGTGTAAAGAAAACAACACAAATAAAAGCAGTCTTTTGTGCTCTAGCGGAAATAGCCGGATATCAAATTGCAAATGATTATACTTTCTCAAGTTGCATAATTATTTATGGGGTTCATGTTGATGTTAGTGGTGTCAATCATCAGGAACACAAATTGCATGGAACCTACCAAAAGAAAATTTGTCTCTTCTTTCATCAGGGAAAAAAGTACATTTCTATCTGTTTCCGTTTTGCAGCAATTGGCATTAGAATGTAGCTAAGTTTCCTTATGATTCAAAAACAGTGGGGGAAATAGCTTGTTTGCAACATGGCCCTGGTTGAGCTCTTATACTCTGCTGCCGCCTACTAGCCGTTTTTTTGTAATAACTACCATTGCTTTAAGTGACCACTTCAGGTCAGAAACTGCATCAAAGCCTTCTGTATGCTCTAGCATAAAAAAAAAAAACACAAAACCTTAAGAAACGTATAAATACGTCTTTGGGAGCATTGCCATATTTAAAATAGAACATATTCGGGAGCAAATGAGTTAAATGAAATTCTGAAATTTGGCTTTTGCTAAGGGTTTGATGCAAAACTTTTGTGCTAATTCCTGTTACAAAATTTCATATTACTCTGCAATAAGATAATAATAATAAAAGTCCATATTTTCAGAAAGTATGTGTACAAACTAGGAAATATTTTTGACCTGTTATTTATAGCTTATTAGGCCACATGTTGGTCCGGCCCATCTGAGATGACATTTGAGATGACATTTGGATGAAAGTGGCCCCTGAATTAAATGAGTTGGACTGGTTTATGTGCTTCAGAAATTGCAATGGGGGGTGGAGGGGATCAAAAAAAAACAAGCAAAATAAAAAATAAAAAAAACAAGCAAAATAAAAAAATAAAATAAAAAAAGCAAAAAAAAAATAAATTAAAATACAAAAACAAAAAATTTATCACAACTGTTGATTTTTATTTGATTTATTTTGCTCTGCTTTTGCAATTCGTTTTTTTTTTTTTTTTGTACTTCCGGGCCACCGTAGAACTGACATGGCAGCACCATTGACCAGCGCGTCCGCCTCACTGTCGTGAGGTTGATCGTTTTTTTTGTAAAGATGAGGTTGCGGAAGTGCTGTCAATCATTCTAATGACTTGTCGGCGTGCGGGCCAACAAACAAAATGGCGGCTAATTATGAAAGAGGTTGTAAAAACAAAAAAAAAAAAAAAAAGGAAAACGGCGCAGTTGGGGGAATCGGTACAAGAGATCTTTGGACAACAATGTCGGAAGCGCTCATTATGCGGGAGGAAAGAAGATGAAGGTTGGCGCCGTCCTCGAGGGACGAAGGATGAAGACGCTGCGAACGCTGATGACGACGACGACGTTGGGAATTATGATTCCCGTAATGGAGATGATGATGATGATGATGATGATGATGATGATAAATGTCCATCCATCCATGAGGCATCTGTTCGCCGGGTTAAAGGCGTCAAATAAAGTTATTACAAGTTATTCAAAAGTGCCGCGCTCACTTTTATGCAACCATTTTTGATGAGATGTCAAAGATAATTAGCGTAAAGTCAAGTTTGAGAATCTTCCTTATCATGTGGAAAATAATCGTCTTTTGCGGAAGAGTTACAAAAGAGAGAAAGGAAGCAAAAGTCAAACAGAATGAATCATTTACACAGTTTCAGAATGTGGACATATTTGGCAAAAGGGGGCGTGGCCACCTTGGCTTGAACTCTTTTATCTCAGGAACTACTTGGTCATTTTTTGGGAAGGGAATTCAACAAGGATTCCAATCTGGAATCATTTAGAACGTTGGTGCATATTTTGGTAATTTGACCTTTTGACCTTGAAATTGACCTTGTGGATCATGTGACCTTAGCAAAATTTTACATCTGAAACTTTGCTATATTTTAGAGAACACGAGTGATTACATTTAATGGAAAATTTGGTTAAGGTCACGTGATCTACTAACTTAACCTTTTTTAATTTTTCTTATTGTAGGTTAAAAAATGATAAAGTTATCAACACAATTGTGTGTATAAAACTGCACCTGTGGGTTGTTTTAATAAACAATGGCTTTGCTAATGAAGTCATTATCACAAAGCATCCGAAGGTGTCCAACAAGTATGGTGAAATATTTCCGACAAGGCGTGTTTGGTTGGCTTCAACCCAACATGGAGGAAAAGTTGTCAGTTAACAACAAAGCATTTCACACCGAGATCAAAATGACACCCACAGACTACTTTTATCTTAATTGTTACAAAACTTTAAAATGATTAAACCGGGCACGTCAACAGAGATTATTCAAACCAAGTGCAGAAAAATAAATACATATCTATTTAATGTGACTTGTACAATTTGATTATTTTTTCCCAAGTTGTGAGGTTAAGCCTAAACAACTGAATGAATGCGGTTTGCAGAAGTGTGCACACCCTCTTGTAACCGGCCCATGTGGCTGTGTTCAGAATCGACCAATCACGGTCAGACGAGTTGGCACACAAAACGATTCCAAAGGCCATTTCAGATGTTCTAGTAGGCTTTTCTCTTTCTTTCTGGCATAATTGGCTAAAGTCCCGTTCCAATAAATTGCTTACAGATGATTTATTATTGAAAAGAACTCGCTGAAAGTGCACGTACGGTATGTGTGCGTTCTGGTAACAACCCACTCAACTTACTACTACTTTCCTATCAGCCTGGGCTTTGACGCCAACTTCAGGCATCTTTGTGCATTACGGAAAAACAAATGAATACATTTCCAGCAAATGGCGGAGAAAATGTTTTGTACAAAAAAAAACAAAGACTATGATGCTGTTCTATAAATACTTCAACATTCAATCCGACTTAATGCGGTTTTCAGAGCGGATTGATTGTGTGAATAAGGAAGAAAACGGATGCCGACGGTGGATCTAAAGAAGGTGAGAATGTGTGTGTGTGTGTGTGTGTTTTTTTTTTTGTCCACAGGCTTGTGTGTCTGTGTGTAATTACTCTGTGACCCGTCGCCGGTGGCGTCGTCATCGTCCCTCTCATGTGGGCCACACAAACACACACGGCAGCCTCTTTTCAATCCAGCCCAGGGCTGCCGAGGCAGGCGAGAAAAAGCACCTCGGAGACGCCAAATCTCCGCTTTTTTTTCTTTCTGAAACACCACCATCCACCCCCCCCCCCCCCCCTGATCTCTCCCACTCTCCAACGAAGCCTCCCCTGCTAAATCCTCATCTCCATATTCATAGACAGAGGGCCCTCTAGAAGACTATCTGAAATGGGGCCTGCTGTATCGCCTTGTTTGTGGCTCTCCAAAGCTGGAGAAAAAGTCATTTCCTCCGGCCCGGCAAGCTTGGAGGTGTGCTGGCGCGCTGGTGGGGAGGTGCGTGTCCGTGCTCGGATTGGGGGTGGTGTCCGAAGTATCTCCTACGCTTGCATGATCTTGTAGGGATACTTGAAACAAAAAAAAAAACCAAAATAATAGGTCAATACCAAATGTGGCCTGGTGGTGGCGCAGATATTCGCAGCGGCTTGTAACGCCATCGGTGTAGTTAGCACCCTCTATTGGTAGAAAGCTGCAAATGTGAAGACCTTGAGTGCAACCAAACAGCGCCTGGAATGATCCCGACATGAAACCTGGCATCACTGGCAAAGAGTATCTTCAAAAAAAAAAGATGACAGATGGATTATTTGTGTGGGCTGAGTGCGCTTTTGTGTTGGCAAATGAATGGAAGTGAAAGACGGAAACAAACACAATATTGTTCTTATATGTATCGCATGTCAACCCTTTTGGATATTCAAAGTGATCGCGAACAAAGAGCTGTCAAAGATGAAAACATGCAAGTGGAAGATAATCCCGTCTATTTTAAATAATGCATGTCCCCTAAATAACACTTGATTAATGCTATAAATAACTGCAGTGGGGAGAAAAACTTTCTTTCTCGGTTGGAGTGATGCAATAGTGCGAGTGCTTCTCAATGAAGGCAAATTGTGGATTCACGACGAGTGAAACGGCTTCTTGGTGGTTAAAAGACTTTGAAGTGTCATCTTATTTTATTTACAAAAGCACTGAAATATGATCAACATTCAACATTCAATCAACATTTTTCTATTTTGTTCGATCTCTGAACTTGATTTCCTCGACACCACTGTATAAAAAAAATGGAATAACAACTAGCACTGACATTTCATGTTCTCATTGGTTGAAATTAATTAGATTAATTGATTGTTTCATTTCCTTTCCTTTATTCTCAGCATCATTTTTTGGGGGGCTTTGTTTTAAAAATATATATTTTGTTATAAATATATTTTTAATAAACATATTTTTAATAAATATGTTAATAATATTATTATTTTTAAATACAATATGTTTTAAGAAATAAAATCTTAAAATAATTTAGAAATATTTACATTAATATGATACATATTTATCTATTATTATTGTGTTTTATGGAATAAATTTGCACTTTCCAACAAACATGAGGAAAAGTTATTCCAACAAAACAGGAAAAAAATTGACTTTTTTTTTATTCAAATAATTTGAGTAACAGAAAAAAAGTAAATAAAATCTTAAAATAATTTATAAATATTTACATTAATATGATACATATTTATCTATTATTATTGTGTTTTATGGAATAAATTTGCACTTTCCAACAAACATGAGGAAAAGTTATACCAACAAAACAGGAAAAAAATTGACTTTTTTTTATTCAAATAATTTGAGTAACAGAAAAAAAGTAAATAAAATCTTAAAATAATTTATAAATATTTACATTAATATGATACATATTTATCTATTATTATTGTGTTTTATGGAATAAATTTGCACTTTCCAACAAACATGAGGAAAAGTTATTCCAACAAAACAGGAAAAAAATTGACTTTTTTTTTATTCAAATAATTTGAGTAACAGAAAAAAAGTAAATAAAATCTTAAAATAATTTATAAATATTTACATTAATATGATACATATTTATCTATTATTATTGTGTTTTATGGAATAAATTTGCACTTTCCAACAAACATGAGGAAAAGTTATTCCAACAAAACAGGAAAAAAATTGACTTTTTTTTTATTCAAATAATTTGAGTAACAGAAAAAAAGTAAATAAAATCTTAAAATAATTTATAAATATTTACATTAATATGATACATATTTATCTATTATTATTGTGTTTTATGGAATAAATTTGCACTTTCCAACAAACATGAGGAAAAGTTATTCCAACAAAACAGGAAAAAAATTGACTTTTTTTTTATTCAAATAATTTGAGTAACAGAAAAAAAGTACATAAAAAATGTAGTCTTTGCTTCTTTTTTTTTTGTAAGTGAATGCAATACATTTCCATAGAAAGAAGATGAATATTTATGAAAAAACGTCTCTACAGTGCATTTAGTACAACAATCAACTCATTTCTGTTCTGATTTTGCTCAGCCAAACTAAATTGTGCTGCTGTGGTTTGAAGTAGCTTCATTTGGGGACTTTTTCTTTCTTTCTTTCCTTCTTTTTAATATTTGAGGTCATTTTGAACAAGAGACTCGTGAGTGACCAACTGGCGTTTTCAACACAAACGCGCAAAAACTCTTTGTTTTAGGCTGCGTTTCGAAGAAGTGTTTTGCTTTGTGCCAAGCTGCCGTTTGCTTGCTGTGAAATGACTTCAATTCATGAATTGAGTCATTTATTAGAGTCATAATTGAATTAATGGAATTACAGGCTTGGTGAAGGTGATTACAATTTGAAATGAGGTCATTTTTATGAAGAAGAACCCAAGTAGGAATTGTCAATATGTGTCTCGTTTTTACAAATTGACTGTGCGTCGCATCCAAGATGGTTTGGTGGCGCAACGCAAGCGCCATCTGTTGGCTCTTCTGGCTTTTTGCTCGGTCCACGTTTCTTCCTCCTCATTTGTGCTAGCAAACGCTTCGACAGAATGCCGGATTAAGCCAGCCGCCAAAAATCAAAGCAGCTTCTTGGCTACTTTGTGGGATAGCGTGGCGGAGTATCGAGTGCAAAATGGCGGCCTTAAGTATTTAGTTACACAACCCAACGATGCTACGTCAACACTTGTTTTTGCCTTTTTACATTAGGAACAAAAAGAAAATGAATGCGCCCTTTAAAAAGCACGACATCAAACGGTTACCTTGTCATTCAGGTGGCATTCGTACTTTTCAACTGCCAAACAGGAAGTACAACAAACAAAGAGTTTTAAGATAACAATTTGTACGCACAATATTACGGTCGGCAAACTTGAGCTAGTGTGTTTAACTCATTTTAATACAGAGACCCAAATTTGATCTCAAGTGGGCCGGCCGGACCTGTACAGTATATAAGATGTAAAAAAATGGTCTTGGGTGCAAATGATTCCAAGTTTTTTCTGAAAATATTGCCTTTTATTATTACCTTATTTCAGAGTAAGCTGAAATTTCTTAACAAAAAAGGGCAAAAAGTGCAAACATTTAGCATCAAATGCTGAGTAACAGCCACATTTCAGAATGTCATTTAAGTGCTCAACAGAGCGCCCTCCTGTGGATAAAATTTGCAACAGCTATGAATTTGAGTGCAAACCTTATGAACGCCAATTATTCATGCACCAAAGCTATTTTGTCAAGGGGGGGGGGGGTTGCAAAGTGGGGGGGGTCCGACGCCCAGGGGAGCACAGGCCATGAAACAAGTCATTGATTATCGATTCATTTAACTCATTTGCTCCCAAAAATGTATAAATATGTTCTATTTTAAATGTTTTATGTGTCCCAAAGGCGTGTATATACATTTTCTTGAATGTTTTTTTTCTTTTTATGCTAGAGTATACAGAAGGCTTTGATGCAGCCTCTGAACTGAAGAGAACGGTTGAAGCAATGGTAGTAATTACAGAAGCGGCCAGAGTGTGGCAGCAGAGTATAAGAGATCAACCAGGGCCATGTTGAAAAAAGCCAATTTCCCCACAGTTTTAAACCGATTTTTGAATAATGATGAAACTTAGCTATATTCTAAAGTCAATTGCTGCAAAACAGAAACAGATAAAAATGTATTTTTTTTTCCTGACGAAAGAAGACACTCTAATCTTTCTTTTGGTAGGTTCCATGTTTTTAAAACAATAGAACACAATATTCTGTGGGCCTTGCAGTCAAAATCCAGTAACAAAGCCGGGAGCGAAGGGGCTTGCTTCAGTGAAAATGGCTGCAAGTGAATGAGTTAATAATCGATTGCTTGTTGATCAACCCTTGCACCCCTATTTGGTTGTTTTTTTTGTACCCATAACACTTTTATTCGTCTCATGTTGACATTTTGAGTGTTTCTCGTTCTTTTGTGATTGTCAACACGCCCGGTGGGATTTGTTGTCGTCTCGGTGGGAGCCCCCGAAACGTTTCATCAAGCGCCGTTCCTGGCAACCTTTACAAGCCAAAGTAACATTTGGTCTGGCATTTGCCAGCGGCCCCTCCTGTGTTTGACAGACGCACCTCACTTGGGTCTTGACGACTCGGCTCGGGGGGGCCTTCAAAACATAAACGTTGCTGTAAAAACAAAGCCGGCGCTCGCACATTTATCCTAATTTCCTCCCTTTTTGCCTCGCCGCCTCGTCTTGGCTAATCCCTTTTTCATTGTCCTCGGCGGACTGATTTACAGGCGCCGGCCATCGCTCTTCCCGCTCCTTCCGGGCCGTTCTTTTCATTTTTCACCTTCTTCCTTGTTGATTTCTCCTGACTTATTCCCCTTTGCGTTACTGCTCGACCCTCCCTCCCGCCCTGCCGTGCACCTGCTCTCCTCGGCTCATTTTCTTCCCCTCGCCGTCTCCGAGCGTATCACTGCAGACTCATGTAGTCAATTATCCGTTGTGTTAATGAGCAGATAAATCTAATTGCTCTCTCCTTCAGCGCCTGCCGGCGTCTCTCTCGCCGGCTTTTTAAAAAACCCAGAGGATGAGCGTCGGTCTCGGCTCGCCCGTCAATTCTCAAGCCTCCCCCGGTGCAAAAGGGCTGGCCGACGGTAACGAGAACGGGTTAAGCTGTGAGAAAAGGCACTAAGCTAGTTTATCTCTTACAAGTAGTACAAGTTTGCAAACTCCCTTTTGTTTGTTGCTAGTACGGCATTACCAAAGTATTAGCCGGCCCAATATTCCCATTGCTAGGACACCAATCCGAAGCGAGCGCTAAGCACGTGTTGATGTCATCTGTTGTGGCCTGCCAGGCCTGACGAGGTTAAGCGTTCTGTTGCTTTTCTGACCTGAATCGTTCTCATTGTGTCTGTTTACTTCCTCTCAAGCATCCTGACCTCTTCCTTTTTCGCTCCTCCACTCTCCACTTTGTTGTGACCGGCGGTTCAAGTAGAAAGCGGGCTGCTTGATCCACTCGGCGTTGGCCGCTGATAATCTCCCTCCGCTATCAGCAGACTTCCGTCACCGCAGCCTCAATGTAACGGAGCAGAACCTAATTATGGCTTATCAACAAAAGCGGCAGAGGACGCGCACAAAGCAGCGGCATGCTAGCTAGCTAGCTACGTGTTTTAAGCTATACACGCAGTAGGTTCAAAGTAATCTGCTAGTTGTTGTTTGAAGCGTATGAACTCTTTATCTCAAAAGGAACCACATTTGGCAACTGAAGTAGCCGCTCAAAATGGGAACTGTGATGCCAGTCAACAAAGACATCTCATGATACAACAATTATTTTGTTTGTCTAGCCGTCTCTCCAGCCACCCATAAAAGATTACGCAGTGGTGCCTTTAAGTTGCGATAAGAGTGACCCAACTCGCAAAAGTTTTTCATCATTCACCGTAAGGAAGCTTTATTTGCTTTGACATGCGAGTTTTGACCACAAACTTGAAAAACAACAGGTATGAACTCATTTCCACTTGACTATAAGCAGCACTTTGGCAAATACTGAATGCTATGGAAAGCGCTATTGACGTGCTAATGATTAGCATCTTCGTATTGGTTTTTGAACAAAAAGACTGATTGAATCACTCACAATATGAATTGACAAAGGATGAAGTTGGCTGAACTGAAGAAGTCTGCTCAGATGAGAGGAAAAACATCAAAGACAACCGCAATAGTCCAGTTGCCATCGCTTCATGGCCTTCTTCCTTATTTCGTAGCGTTCTGCTTTTTTGTCTTGAAGCATCCTTTGGGTATTTTAAGTATTTGTGTTTATGAATCGTATATAGATTTTGTCTATCACTGTTCGTATTTCAGATATTGGCTGATATATCAGTTATTGACCAACATATTGGATATTGGCTGGTATGATGTAAATCAGCAATTTTTGCGAATTCCAAGCTTGGTTCTTACTGTTGGCTATTCAAACCCATAAAAAAAATACTAGGGGCTAAATCGAGCGGGTTTGACCTAGCGATAGGCTATTTTCAACCGATACGATAAACCAATCATTTTGAAAGTCCCGTTGCCGATAACTGATAAGTAAGCCGATAATTGTTTGCAAAATCCCTTGAATACAAATATACTTTCGAGCCCTACTATAAGTAATATTGAAACATTGTGTAAAGCAGCATGAAGCTGAATTTTATTGATTATTTCTGCTTCAAAGACAACCAGTAACTCATTTTGAGTTTTCCAAAGCAAAACAGTCAAGTTTTAAGAATGCAACAAAAAAACTGCGCGGGTAACGTTTTGGGGGGACACAGTAAAGAAAGCCCACAGTGTTTTCTGCTATGTCGTCATGCTGCATCTTCTGCCAACACGAGGTCGCGCGCATTATGACGTCACAAAAATGCGACACTATCGTAGGAGAGGAGCGGGGTTGAGGAGTTTGGCACAATATTGTCTTGCATCCCGAGTTGTGTTGCTGGGTACGATTGGTGCTGCGTCTTCTTTAGAAATACCAGGTAATGTTAGAGGTACATTTCATTTTTTAGATTTGATCTATTAATTTACAGTAGTTGAGTTTGAAAGCATCTTTGCATGTTTATAGGGTAAATGAATGATTACGATTTTGATCCCGAGATGGTGAATATTGCACTGAAAGTGGATTGTATGCTGTATTGATGTCATTCAATACAGACGGGTGAAGAAAAGATCTCGTTTCTATCCCCTTTTAAAAAGCTTTGTTACACCAATGATGACCCGGGCAACATTAAATGAGTCTTTAAAATTTCCGGTTAAACTCATAGTCGTTGCACTGACGAATCATTCGCGTTCCGATGGTCCTTTGTCGTTTTTGCCAGCACCCAAGGACAGCGTTTCGATTTGAAACGAAAAATTGACAAGGTTAGAGTCCTACCATTTTTTCCTGGCCTCTGCCGCCATTATCGCAACAGGGTGAAAAGCGCTGTGTTGACACTCCATAATGTGTGTGAGACGTTGGCAGAAGAAGCGTCCCGTGGCCATAATTGATGTGCTTTGGACGGCGGGGCGACTGTAATAACATGCATTACAGTGCAGCGGCAAATAGCCCCGAATGGCGGCGGGGGGTCACGGGGAATTATCACTTAGCGTCACGCTGGAAACAAAGCCAGCGCGGCCAGCATGCTAATCTTGAGTGACGCTGGCCTGCCGGGAGCTTCAAACCCGCGTCTTGCACCCAAACACGACGCGCAAACGCTCTTCCGGCTGAGTCAGAGTTGCACGAGCGCCGTCCGAGCTCAAGTCGGGCTGCCGGATTTGCCGGCTGTAACGTTATCGACAAACTATACATCAAGCCCGCCGTCTTTGGCGAGCGTAGCGCGGTGACAAATGGAAAGCGGCAACGGTTTATCCAGCGGGAAGAACGCTACTTAGCAGATGCTAAGGCACCAGACTGTTGTCTTGAGAAATTAGTGTTTGCCAATATTGGGGAAAATGGCCGCTGATTAAACCATCAGATGTCTTTGTTTTACAATACAATGTTCACTAAGGAATTTTGGGGGAGTTTGACTTTTTCATCCTTATGCAATCTCTGTTTTAAGATTTTTTTTTTTTTGAAAGCAAAAATTTCCATTTTGTTTGTTTTAGGAATAGTGTCCCCTTTATATTATAAAGTGTGCATTTTTTTTTTGTTCAGTATTAACATTTCCACAACAATTTCCCCTTTTAGTAGTTAACGAATGCAACCGTTAATGTGTTAAATTTGGGCCATCAGTCAACCTTTTTTCTGGACAATTTTTAATTCAACATTTGAACACTTTTAATTGTCCTCCTAACAACACTTTTTTGAGCACAGAATGTGTACTTTCTTCTACTTGATAGTATGCCCCCAAAAAAATGCATTTTTACTTTGATAGCCAAGTACATAACAGTCACATAAGTACTTCTATTTTCCAAATTTTTTTTCTGGACACAATTATCTGCATTTTTACTTGAGTGCGATTGCACGTATTTTTACCATCTCTACTTTGGAGCCATTCGAACCCCTCCTGAATGCAAAACAAGTTTGTTTCTTCTCAGCCTATGATTACTGCTTCAAAGAAACAAACAATTAAGCACGTAATTGCTGTCCATGTTTAATGTACAGGCGAAGCACACGCGATGGTTTCTCTTTTTAATTGCCCTCTTTGAACACACGAAAGCTTGTCCGTGTCCTCCGCTATCGTCTTCTTAACTCTTTCACTGCCACTGACGTTTAAAGACGTCAAGTAAAAACCTACGGATCACTGCCAATGACGTCAAAAGACGTCATCCAATGATTTTTTTTTTTTTTTGAAACGGGTAGAGGAAACCCTTCCGCATGTCTGGTGAAAGTTTCCAGTCTGTCTGTTGTGCCTAATGACTATTTTTGGCCCCTAGAGGGCAGCGATGACTCTCTTTTGACAAGATCGGGTGGGCGTCAGTAGAGGCGGAGCTAGAGCGTTGAGCAGGAGATGAGAATGGAAGACAAAGGAAAAATGGCGGCCGGTCGCGAGGAGCTCACGCCCGAGACGTTTTTTTCAAAGACCAAAAGCATCGCTGAAAGAGCACATTGTTGACAAAGCACTATTTAGGTGTTTGTGGCATCATTCATGGACAAAAAGAAGTGTACAATTCACTAGAGTGCATGAAATAACATCGTTTCACAAAAAGCTCTTTTTCTCCGTTTTTTGTTTCAAAAGAGAGAATTTCGGTGAAAGTAACCATTTTCTATTGTTGATTACTGAAGAACGGAATAAGGTAGAAACAAACTTATTTTTTCTGATGAAAGCTGAGAGTCCAATCTTTCATTTGGTAGTATGTGTGTTTCCATAGTCCAAACACAACATTTTCTGTGGACCTTGAAAGATCACTCAAAATGCTTAAATCGGCTGGCAGTGGGGACATCCCGTTTCTGAAAACGTCTGGCAGTCAAAGAGTTAATGATTCATTTGCATGTGCTGACGTCCCTCGCACACACTCGCCATCAGGCCAGCGCTTTGGTATAGGATGTGAAATGATGAAATATTGTGTGGTTTTCTTCAAAAATGATACAGTCAAGCCTTGAGATCTCGTCCAAAACACTCTAATCATCTTTCTGCATTGAAATGAATGGAAATACCGTTAGTTCAAGGATTGGCAAGAAAAAAGATCATGATACATTCTATTACATTTTTTTCTATGGGAAATACCACTATACTGTATAATATTTACTTTATAAAGCATTCAGAAATCCATAATTAAATCAAATGCAAAGAATTAAATCCTTTTCACACTGCACTTGGTTATCACCACATGGCAGCGTGCAACCACGCCAGGTGCAAGTTTGCCCAAGTTTATAGTAGAA
The DNA here is from genome assembly GCF_051991255.1 of Vanacampus margaritifer. Classification (NCBI taxonomy): domain Eukaryota; kingdom Metazoa; phylum Chordata; class Actinopteri; order Syngnathiformes; family Syngnathidae; genus Vanacampus; species Vanacampus margaritifer. The sequence continues at coordinate 27,290,689 of NC_135440.1, read as the reverse complement.
GTGATTTTTGTAGCAACCAGAAAGTAACGGCGAGGCTTTTCCCGCTGTTTGGTCTATTTGCTGTTCTCGAATCACTCCGCCAGCCAAATCTTCTCCGACCACGATGCCACAAAGTGTTCCCGTCCTCAAGTCCTTGTTGCCCCTTGCTAACAGGGATGTGATTTTTCCGCTAATTCGCGGAATTCCGCTTTTTTTATCTTCCCCCCCCCCCCCAAAAAAAAAAAAATCCGATTTTTTTTTTTTTTTTTTTTTTTTTTTTGTAGTTCATTGTGTATGCACATGACTCCGACAGATAACATCTTCTGCTATAACAAAGACATTTGTGGTATGCTCTAATATGAGTTACTTTTCATTTGGTCATGATTATTTGTTCATGAAATTTGAACTCTTCAACATTATTTATGTGTTAACTTAGTAATCACATTAGTTAGATATGATGATATTCTCAGTGATAGTTTTTAAAAGCAAAGGCAGTCCAATGTCCCCCAGACCCCCGGCTAAATTTTCAGATAATTTCACTTTGGTCAAATCACATCCCTGTGCTAAGTGCAGTATAAAAAGGCCTCAAAACAATTTGCGTATTGTGATTAATTCGTTGTGTGCGACTTGCCCACCGGGGGGCAGTATAACACAATCATGAAGACACAAAAAGAAGAAGAAGTGATTCAGTAAACAGCAGGAATATGAGCCATTTTTTCCCAGCTCTTGATCTTCGCCCAGCTTAGGTGATAATATCATGGCCGGAGGAACTCGGTGTGGGGGCAGGTATTATGCAAATTTGACTTAACTTAATGTATGTGAGCTATTAGATAGTAAATTATCCACGTTCTGTCGTCTTTAAAACAAGTCATCAAGCTAATAAGACGTGAACGGTCTTATGCTTTGCTTCGTCTTGTTTATCTTTCCTGCTACTTCCTTTTGGACTTCAAGTCTTGCTGGGGAAAAAGTGGCCATGTTTCTGTCATACCAAATGCATATTTTCCCCGCCGTTTTTTTCTCTGCCAGCCGATGTATGAGATGACCCCCACGCCGCTGCCAGACTAGCCAAAGGGTGTCATGAAGCAGATAAAAATAATCCGACGCTGTTGGTGTGACGCCAAGCTGTGACCTCACTGTCAAAGCAATGCGTTTCATTACACGCGCCGTGTGCAGGAACAGACGCGCCATCCCGGCGTCTTGTTAGCGGGGACGAGCGATCATGTGTCGCAGTGGCAAAGCCCAAATTTTCATTCAAATAAACGGACGCGATTCTGGAGTTAAATCAAGTTGTGATGCTGTTGTTTTTTGCACTGAACTCGAGAAATCTGACATCTCGCGATGGCAGCATGTGAAGGGATGAGCTTCACAAGTCTCTTTTGTCATCACAACAAAAAAGGTCAAATCTGAAAGAGCCATACATATAATGTAAAACAAGATTGTTTGATCTCAGGAAAGTCCGCTTAGTCATAGTCGAATGCTTTGGGTTTTATTCGTTATCCTTAATAGAAGACGATTCTTTTTCATTTGTGTCTGCATGACTGTATTGCACAATACTGCCTCCTGGTGGCCAAGGCAGGAACACTAGCAGGAGAAGCACAATGAATTGGGTTTAAAATGGTTTACATTCTAATTAATTATGTGACTACTGTATGTTTTTATGACGTACAATATCATAGTGCTATTTTTCCATATTAAAAAACAAAGGCAACTTTTTTGTGAGAATCCACCTTTGCAGAGTTCCACAACTTCAATGAATAAGAGTCTACACATTAAGCAAAAATGCCATTTTTAGCAAGCACGTTGGGATTTATTGTTGATATTGTGACAGTATTGCTGCATTCGAGGAAGGTGGGACGTCGGATTGATCCCACTCGGATTGTCCCAGTTCCGACATCAAAGCATTTGAGGCAAATGTAAACAAAGATGGCTGATTCCGATAACTCGTTTGTTGCTCTGGTTAACAGTCGTTCCAAACCATGTTGTGTTATGCAAACGTATGTTAAATAACTAAATGAAAGTAACAAATAAAGAAAAATGAATATCTGCTTACAATCTTGTTGGCTGTCTTTCCACGGACATCATCATTGTTGAGTGACATCAAATTGAAGCTGCTCAGTGAAGTCGACCCCCCCCCCCCCCACAACGAAAAATCGGACTTTCCACTTTCCTCGAATGCATTCTTTTTAAGCTAGCATGACTCCAACTATTATGCCATTTGTAGGGATATTCGTTGCCCTTTTTTTTTTGTCCTATACCAGTTTGATTCATATTCACACTTTGAGCACTCACTGATATGTTTTAATATAGAAAATGGAGTATATGCCACGGAGGAGGCGGGACTTGCGACTTCCTGGTTTTCAGCTTTGTTTCCGTTTCCTGTTTGCGCCACCCCTCGGTCGCGCGTCCCCGCCGACGGGTGCGAGTGTGTAGTGTGTCTGTCTCAGTTGTGCGAAGCATTTCACAGAGTTGAGATGCCCTGCGTTTGGGGGTGAGGGTGCGAGTGTTGGAACACGGTCGTCGGTGGCCGGAAACGACGCTGATGTGTGAATCCCGGAAGTCCGTGGCATCTAGCCCATTTCATTTAACACAATGGCAAACAATTTGGAACCAAGACTTTTCTTTCCGACACAGAGGAAATTTAGCGGCCGCAGTATAGCGCCAACTACTGCTGAGGAGGACTTGCTCAATGTCAAATTGTTAGATTTTTGCCTTAAGGAATGCGGGCTGGTATCGACAGCTTGTACGAGAACTCGATATCTTAAAATAAGGCCGTTATTGGTACTTGCTCATCCCCAGCTGTTAGGCTAACAAAATAGCTTGGTTGTAAATGAGGCGAATATTTTGAAGTTGGCCATTGAAGTATGATGGCAAACAATAATAATATATACTTTTTGAATCCGCTCTAGCGTTCACAAAACAGCCAACATTTTTAAATGACGACGTCTCATTTGACAGTATCAAAACTGATTATTATTATCTTTGTAGAGGCAAAAACAAGCATTGGGTCTCATTCGTTTGTGCGCCAAAGAGAAGTGAGGAGCGGCGCGTACGTTGGACGGCGTATTGGATAAACATCAAAGAGCGTCATCTGAGACACCAATGCATATAAATGTATAAATACGCGACGGGACCAGCGCAGATGCTGGAATGTGCTGCGCGTTCTGCACAGCGGGATGAACAAAAGGAGTGCGTCAACATCACACACACGCACACACACACACACAGGCAGCAGGCAGCAGGACCTCGGGGAATACCAACACGAGAGCAGCCAGCCAATGTGCGGTGTTGTTACACATCCGCAAATCAAGTGCGTCTCATTTAAGTACAAATTACATTTCCTCTCAAAGCATAACCGTGCAGCTTTTATCAGTTCATTATGGAAGGTGTGTGTGTGAGAGAGTGTGTGTGAGTGCACTACAGGTCAGCTTTAGTTCACATCCAACCGCAAGTGCCTTCAGCTCCTCGTTCCCCGCCGAGCCAATCAAGGTCCCCCGAGACAACCCGAGTCTCCACTGGAGAGCCGGGCCCGCTGATGAAGCAAATGTCTTTTTTTTTTTTTTTTTTTTTTTTTCTCACACGCACACACGTATGGAGGACCAAAACTGCCAAAATTCAAAAATAAAAAAATAAATAACTACAAAGTGAAAATCCAAACCAATACAAAAATACAATTCAAAAATGAAATACAAAAATATAAAAATACGGAAATAAATATTTAATTTGTATTTATATATTTATTTTATACACAAAAAATATAAATGGAAATAAAAACAAATTGTGTATATATATATATATATATATATATATATATATATATATATGTTTTTATTTTCATTTATATGTATTTTCTTATATATAATTTTTGAATTACATTTTTAATATGCATTTTTTATTTTCACTTTTAGTCATTTATTTATTTATTTTGTCAGTTTTGGTCCTCCATACACACACACGCCGTACATTGCGATGCAATATTTCCCCGAGCTGTAGTCCGAGGGAGTGTCACACTTGGATGGCGGGCGAACTCATCACGGGGGACTCGCGCCGGCCAGCGAGGCGAGGCCGCTAAGGATGGTTGGGTAATGGCGAGAGACAGTTAAGGCTTCATTTGCTGATGTTCCCGCCATCAAACAGCAGTCCAATCACGAGACACACACTTTTGGCCCACGCACACATGCGAGCGGCACAGGTCAATGGCCGCCGCCAACAATGATCCGTCTCGATGTGAGTTGCTGGCCATGCCAGTGTTTGCTGCCATCTTTTGGGACTCTGAGTCTTGTTTGCCACCTGCCGGCGCATTAGTTGCCAAATTAGGAAGCCTGTTGTGTTTCGCGCGTGTGTGTGTGTGTGTGTGTTGCAGCGGGAAAAGGGCGACAATCAAAGTCTGCCTTTTCAGGAGTGAACCATTACAATCAGTGTTTTTCTTCTTTTTTTTATGTGGCCTTCTGTGGGTTTGAATTGTCCAATTCTGCCTCAGAGTCATTTTGGGAAGACGCACATTTTCAATACCCATGAAGAAGCACGGCAAGTTATATAATGATGCTATTATTAGGGTTCAAACACAAACTATCTTAAGAATCATAACGGGCCAAATGTTCATCTTCCTTTATGAACCAGGAAGTAGCATGCTAGCTAACAAAAAACCAAACAATTACGTTGATATAATAAGCAAATAAAAAGGCAGATGCAGTTAGCAGAGTACGCTAGAAATACAAAATGGCTTCAGAATGGAATCTATAAAAGTACGAGTACCGTATGAGTCACTAAAACTATCAAGTGTCATATCTGTTTAACATGAACCAGGAAGTAGCCTGCCTGCTAATAAACAAATAGACAAACTTATTTTTTAAACAGCTCAGCCTTGGCCAAGTATGGTCATTGCAAAAAGTAACTTAATGCATCATTTCATCACAGTTTTTACTGAAAAAGTCCAATCGCAGCTAGAATGATAGCAAAATAAGATGTTAGTGGCACTAGAAACATTTATTTGCCAAATTATTATTTTTTTTTTACACATTTCAGTGCTCCATGCGTCATTAAAAAACAAAAGTCAAACGGATTTTGTGAAAATGGCATTTAAAGCATTTTATGCCGAAGAATTCATTTTATATATATTTATGGAGACGGGACTTGTAATTTATAATGAACAAAAAAGTTCCTTAATTATCAATGAATTTGCGTTAAATTTTTAATTTAAATTTTTTTTTTAACTGTTTGCATGCATCACCAACGTCCAACATGAAACGCTGATGCCTCTTAGTGGCAGAAAAAAAATTTGCCCCAAACAATTCTGACTCCATTTTTTACACTCATTTTAACTGCATAGGAATCTTTTTAACTTTTTAGTTACTGTATACAGCCATACTTTTATCAACCTTTTGTTATTATCAAAAGGATGAAAAACTTTATAAAAGTTTCATATAAAATTCATATCAAGTTAACTGTGAAAATTAGGAGATTAATTAAGATTTTTTTTTTAAGTAATCGACTGACAGTAGAGAGTATATATATGCACGTTTGTGTAAGTACTGTAGGACGTGGACATTAAATTTGTTTCCAGTTGAATTAAAACGTGTTAAATTCGATTTGCTGATAGCTGCAGAAACCCTTCATATATAATAGTTATTTACATTTTTTTTGCAGTCTAGCGAGATTTAAAATGCTTCCTCAGAACCTCTAGCGCCCGCTCCGCGCCCGCCCAACCCTCAGAGCCCCGCAAACGTGACATAAAAGTGATAGAAAGTGCCTCGGGGGCTAAATGTTGTAAAAAGACGTCCGGTCATTTCAGTTTTTTTTTTTTTTTTACTGTGGAGTGAGTGAGTGATGGTCCGAGCCTGAGGAACAAAAGAAATGTCAGCGGCTGTCAGTTAGCGTTAGCCAAGGTGCTAACAGCAAGCCTGGCAGTATGTCGTTTTATGATCAAGCCATATAAAATGATGGCAGTTCATTAGCGCATTATCTTGCAGGGCTTAGAATTAGACATGAAATGCTTTGAAATGAATAAATGAGCTCAATTTGTTTTAATTGCGCCACTTCTTTCTTCTTAACGGCGCCACATTAGAATACATCAATCAAAATCGTCTTTATTCACTCGCCCTCAGTTCCAAAGATCAATCGTTTTGTGTCATCCTGAGAAATCTCTTGTAAATCGACTCCCGCGTCTCCTGAGATGATGTTTTTGGTGTTTTGTAAAAGCAACAAATCCAAAGCCGTCATCTGTAACTGGACTTTAGTGACCAGCGGGATTCTGGCGGGATTCTGGCGGGATTCTTACCAGGGCGACGCCAGCGTATTTCATTCGCGCTCCTCCATCGGAAAAGCGTCGCCTGTGATTGATTCCATTGGAAGATGGACCTTGATAATATCGATCGTCTGCCCTGGCAAATATTCCTCCTGCTGCCGTCGCTCGCGGGCTCGCGGCCAATTTGAAACCCGCGTTGTTCTTTACGAGATATCATTGAGATATTTTCAGCAGTTAAAAGTTGATATTATATTTAGAATGACTTGAACTTCATTATTTTTCATGTACATGTAAAAACAGTTTTTTTTTCCATTTGCTGTTGAGTGAAGATGGAAGGAGGTAACGACCAATCACGGCTCAGTTTACCGACCAAACCCAGAAAACAGGTGAGCCGGGATTGGTCGTTACCGCCTTCCTCAGCACAGCTGATGTCATCTTAAAAGTGTGAGAGAAAAACAACGTGTTTTAAAAATATTTTTTGTACACAGCTATGTAATTCATTCCGGAGAAAATATGAACTTTTTACTGCTGAAAATGTCTCAATAAGTCAAGTATCCCTTGAAAGCTTTTTCGACATCATGAATGCTCCACCAATGCCCAGATGAGTACGAAGAGCCCTGACTGTTTTTCTGACTTTGAGCATTTTAACTCATTTCTTCAACTTTTTCTGACTATTTTCTTTCAATCTACCAAACAAAAGAATAGACTTCTTACACCTGAAAACCCCTTTTTTGTTCTCTAGTCATCAGCAATAGAACTTTGATAGGTTTGAAGAAATTCCGTATTTTTTGCCCAAAATCTGGAGAAAAATCGCTTGTTGTGTAAACAAAGCAGTGACCGTGAATATTTTTGCTTTAGTCACAACTCTAACATCTTAAAAGTAGAAAAAGGAAACTCAAGCACTCGGCTCATGCGCATCCCATAACTGCTCGCAATTTAAAGGGCCAGCACATCAGACCCTTATCAACCCCACCCGATGGCGGGAAAACCAACTCGTAGCTCGATCTTGGCACTGAAAGTTTGGATTGTGATTTTCTGAACTCTCACGTGAAGATGATTTATTGCAGGGTGCCGTCTGCTGAAAAGTCCCAAAATGGAAGCATTTTGCAGGAGTGTCAACTTCCGGCATTCAGCGCAATAATTTTTTTCGGCAGTCTAGACCGTATGGAGGCGGGGCCATGTGTTAAAGGTGGGGGTGCGTTAGTTTTGCATGAGAAACGGATGCTGCCGGACAACATGAATAGTAACTGCTGGCCAAAAAGACGAGCCTCCTCATCTGAGCAGGTGGAAGTCTGCTGGGGTGGACTTGACTTCAGAGGCGCTTCTGTATTCACTCGGGGTGTCTTTGATCGAAATTGAGACGCTGCAGATAATCCCAGCGGGAAAACAATGGATGATGCCGGTGCTATTCATAAATGTGTCTTTTTCAACATATTTTGAGTGAGTTGATAAGGATTGGCTTTGTGAATGATTATTTGATGATGTTTTTTTTTTTTTTTTTGCATATAGCGCCTCCTCTCGCTGACCTCAGAACTCCCCAGCGTGTGCTCAGCTTTATTTCTTTATCATGTGTGGGGGAAAAAAAAACAAAAAAAAAAACTCCATTTCTCAGGAGGAGCTAGCGATTATCTGCGCTCGCCGCCGCACTCCAAATCAAATGCACTTTACTCGGCGCCGCTGACAAATCGAGGCACGGATGCGCAGCCGTGTCTTTTTCCAAATCAGTGTTTTTTTTCCCCCCCCCCAGCATTATGCAAAGCGAGAAGGAGATAGACGAGACTGTCAAACAAAGAATCTCCGAAGAGACAAATTTTTTCCGCGAGTGTGTTTGAAAGGAGCGGAGAAAATGTTTGTACAGCGTCTCGAATCGGCAAGTGCGGGGATTTAATTTGCCTCCAAAAAAAGTGTGCAAATGACTTCATCTGGCTTCCTGGCAAAAGGAAATGTTGGCTCATTTGCATTGTCGTACGAGCCCCGTTTGCGTCCTTGATGGAAAACATTTCCATTTCTTCATTAATCTGCAATCTTTTGCCACTTTTTTTTTGCGCCCACTGAAGACTTGCAAAGAGCAGAAAGGAGCCACATTCAAGCTAAAAATGCGATTGCTCGTCTGGCTTGCGAAGAAAGAAAATGAGATCCCACATCCATTATAATGAAGAAATAACAATTGTAGTGCTTCACATAGCTGAGCATTTAAATTTTAGAGTAAAAAAAAGTATAATTGACAGATGCCGTATCCATTGAAATATATATCAATATGCTCAATATAAGTATTGGGAAATAGTGGCTGGACAGGAAATGAGAATGGGGCCGTTGTAGTGGTTCATATAGCTGACGTTGTATGGGTTGGCATTTAAAGAGAAAACCAACAGAATCAACAGATGCAGAGTCCATTGAAATATAAAAAAAAAAATGAAATGCTCAAAATGATTAAAGTATTTATCAAAAAGTATTGCGACACCAGGGCTTTACACAGACAGGAAGTACAAATGTAGTGGTTCACATAGTTGACATTTTCTACATGTGCTTGGCATTAAGATCACCATTTGGCAGATCAATGAAAAAATGCGTCGACACGACATGCAAATGTCTACGGGGAGTGAAATCAGGCCACTGGTGTAGCGCAGTGGTTAACATAGCTGGCTTTGCACTTATGTCAAATATATTTTGCAAGTATTAAGGGCAAACAACTAAATCAACAGATGGAGCATCAATGAAAAGAGTTGGGACATTTGTGTTCATTAAACAGGAAGTACAAAAGATCCATCGGTTCATGTAGTGGTTCACATATCTGTTGGTGCAGAGCATACAGAGGACAACAAAACCAACGGATGGAGTGCCAGTCAAACTATAATGATATCATATATAATCAAAAGTATTGGGAAATCTATGCATTTTACAGGATGTACAAAAAAAAAGTGCCATTGATAGTGTAGTGGTTGTCACAGCTGACAATATGTGTCAAATGGATAAACAACAAAATTTCCAGGTGTAGCATCCAACTTTGCATCATAAATGCACCAAAGTATTGGGATGTGATCATCACAACTGCGGGAACTGAAAGTCTTATTTTGTGTAGCGATTCACACAGCTAACTTTCCCATCCCAACAGATTCAATTGTCTTCTTCACATTTTTACGCTTGACTTGATTTTGCCAGAACCAAATCTTATCTTCCCAATGTAATTCGGGCACGTCGAGGGAGACTTGGCACGCATGCTGATATGAATCTGAATTGGATTCTAATCTAAACGCATGAATACAGAAAACTCAACACCCGAATACAGATGAATGTTTTCAACAAGCATGACGTGTTTTTGGATTCCACGTCGGGTTAGTCGAAAATCGACATTCAGTGCCTGATTTCCGATCGTCAGCCCGATTATCGGATGTTTGCGCATGATTGTCCTGTGGCGAGGGGTGTTATAAAAGGGACATTTTTTTTAAAAAATGATTATGCTTTCCATCCTAATCTGTTCGACTGATGATCGTAAACATTAGACTTGTTCAATAGTTACGATTGATCGTAAATTGAAGTGGACTGTGCAATTAATCGAAATTCAATTATTACACTCGACAATTACGAAATCAGCATAATTGTCACAAAAAGGCTTTTAACTCTTTGACTGCCAGACGTTTTCAGAAACGGGTTGTCCCCAGTGCCAGCAGATTTTAAGCATTTTGACTGATCTTTCAAGGTCCACAGAAAATGTTGTGTTTGGACTATGGAAACACACATACTACCAAATGAAAGATTGGACTCTCATCTTTCATCAGAAAAAAAAGTTTGTTTCTACCTTGTTCCGTTTTTGAGTAATCAACAATAGAAAATGGTTAGTTTCACCTCTGTTTTGAAAAAAAAAAACGTCTTTTAACGTCTTTGGCACTCCTCCGTAGGATTTTACTAAACGTTATTTAACGTTTTTGGCAGTCAAAGAGTTCATACTAATTTGGAGTTGTTTAAACTTTTTTTTTTTAAATTGTAGAGTAATTAATTTGATACTTTTGTACTTGCATAATTATAGTGTTTCAAATGTTTTTATTTGTCTTAATCGTTTTTACGTTAAAAAATCAAATAAATAATCGTCCCAATCGTAATTTCAATTAATACCAAAATAATCGTGATGAATATTTTTTTCATAATCGAGCAGCCATAACTTGAAGCTTAAAGCTGCAATATATCAAAACATCTTAAAGTAGCCTTTTTATTTGACCTGAAATGTCTTCTAATTATAGTAGATGAACACCTTAGCTGTTCACAATGGCTACTCCTGCAAGCCTCCAGCCAATAGTTTTCAGACTGGATTCGGGTTCGAGGAGGTCGAGTGCGCCGCCGCCGTTGGGTCGCTCTCGGCGCGCTCGGCCGGCCTTACATCACAAGTGAGCGTCGCGGATTTACGGTGACGACACGTCTGCCGCTCGTCTGCCGCTCGTCTGGCCGCTCGCATTGTGCTTTATGGCAGCTGCAGTGCGAGCCCGTGAAAGGAGACGGGTTCGCATCATGACAGCAGATTTTTTTTTTTTTTTTTTTTTTTGCTGGGGATGCTTGTAAAACTCTTGCTTTCCTGGAAGGACTCTCAGCCGGGCTTTATGTCGGCAAATAAATATGACAGAAAGCAGCAAACAAGGCTTTAAAAGCATTGCGGAGGAATCATTAAAAGAAAGCAAAAAACAACCGTAAATAGCGATCAAGTTTAAAGGACACTTTTAAAGAGAGCCGCAAACGACGGGTTTGATCCGATCGTTCCCATCAGGATTTTCTCTTCAAAATGGCCACGACCGGCAAAATGTTTTGCATTCATCCATTTTGCATGAGTGGCTTGAAGTATATGAAACGTATTCTGGTCAGAAAACTGACAGGATGCGTCGCTGGTTGACGTTTAAGCGCTAATTAAGTTTGATATGAAACTTTTGCACCTTGCTTCGATTCTGCCGACGAGCTCGCCGCTTCCTGGCAGAGGAAGCCGACTGCATGTTAATGAGCACATTTGGAAAATATATGATGAGCTAATTATGCATCAGGCAAGATCTTCAAGTGGTGTCGGAAGTCATCGCTTCCCACAAGGATTTCCTTGCAAATTGTCCCTTTTTTTTACTCACGACTGCCACCTCTGGCCCAAAAGCGTAACTGCAGCATGTGTGTCACGCTCGTTCGTGGCGCTGCAACATTCAAGCAAAGATGATTTTATGCTTTCAAAATAAAGTCAATCAATTGGCGGATGTGTTGTAATAACATGTAAAGAGCTCTTGGAGTTTGTTTTCTTTTCTTCAAACCTTGTTCAAGTAACACAACAGTTCTTCTGCAGTACAACTTTTGAGGTCAAATATTTGTTATACAATACATTTTTCGGCACGGCAAATTATTCATTTTTCTTGTGTGGTGTGCATACCAAAATATATACTGTACGTTAACTGACAAAGATGACAATAAATGCAATTTTCAGGTTTTTTCAAGCATTTTCTTTCTGTTTTATTTCATTAACAAAAACATTTTTTTTCGTATTTTAGTTATTTTGTTGGATTTCATTCACTATAATAACCTTGCAACTCTTTCATTCTTTTGTCAGCAGAAGATAAAGAATCGATTATATTATCTGCGCGGCTCTAAAATGGATGAATGATAGCAATTCTGAATGTGTCACAAAAACATATTAAAAAAAAAAAAAGTTGACTATTCGTTGAAACAGGAAGTCGTGTTTTGCTTGGGCCTCGTGCGTAATTCAAGCGTTTAAGAAGTCTCGACATTCCTTTGCATCATCACTGGCGTGCTGTGCTCGAGCGATTGGCGATTGAAGACGTGCGCAATCCCACCGATATCGGGAAAATTCGGACTGGCCTCGTTATTGGAGCGTCCGCTGCCCACCAAACGTCAGCAGGAGAGCGAATTTGATGGATTCCCCGCAGGGCGCCTTATTTCCCAAACAGCTGCCGCTAATCACAAGCCGTTGGCGGAATAAACAATGAGAGAGAAGAAGAAAAAAAAAAAATCCAATTCTTCCCTCCGTTGACGGATTGCAGCTGCAGATTGACACGATTGTCAGCACTGTGTTTGTCTGATGGCGTTCCAAAGCGCGCCTGTGAATTCCTGGCGGACTCGCGCACCAACTTCCAACAACACAATTAAACGCCGCCCTGCAGACAATGACAGCGTGTCCCAAAAAAAAAAAAGGCGAAGAAAAATGGTGGTGATAAGCCAAAGAAGAATGAAAGTCGAATCTCTCTCTGCCTTTTTTTTCCTCCCTCGTTGGCTTTCGTTCATTTTGGGAAGTTTTTTTTTGGTTTAGTTTGCTGTTGCTAAATGTCTCACTTTCATTGCAGCGTCCGCGACGGACGTTGCGGCGATGAGCTAAGTCGGCCTATGGCAGGCAATCAGTGTGATGCCCGCGATTCCATTCGGGTTAGCGATCGGCACACAAAGCGCGCACGTTGGCTTGATTTGTGTGCCCGATGAAGCCTGAGGCCGCGCAGCTGAGCAGAATGTGGAAATGGGGATTTACGGGAAGTCTTGCAGGAGGAGGCGTGATCAGGGAACAACTCAGAGCGGCACTTCAGCAATTTGTTCCCGCTGCTGGTGCGGTGGCAAAAGTTGCTCGGACCGTTTCAAAATGGATGAGCCAAGAATGTAAAACACACCAGCAATTTGTTTTCTCAGTCACAGAATTACGCGACCGAAAAACGCGACGCGTAACGATGACCAACAGAGGGAGACAGAATGGGGAGCCTGGCGGTTCGCTAGTTAGCGCGCTGAGTTTCTTGGATCGAAGAAAGGAGACATGAGGAAGAAGGGACGGCAAAACATGGCCCAAACTGCCCCTAGCCCTTTAAAATAATAATAATAATTGAACAAAGTTTTGGCGATCAACCTTCTTGTTATGTTTGTTTAATAGGGCTCGGTATCAATTCTAATTTCCTCAATCGATTCGATAATTCAGTAACTGGTCAAATGATTTAGTTTATTAATGAAAGTAAAACGTGTTACACAAACATTGACATCAGCAAGGATGAGATGAGAATATTTTCATAATTTGAATTTAAGAATACAAGAATACAAACTTATAATGTTCTGAATTGTCTTAAAGTGCAATGTCAGGTCTTTCATAAATTTAAGACAATACTTTTAAATTCATGTGATGATTGGTAAATTTCAAGAAAACAATAAGATACAAAAAATTGGCCTTTAAAATTCAATTTTTTTAAGAATTTATGGGGAAAATTTTGATATTTAAATACTGTAATCGATTCAAGGTTTTATAAATCGATATTGAGCTGGGAAAAGAAAATCGATTCAATCTAAATTCTTCGATTTTTTTTTCAAAAACCCAGACATAATCAATTTTTTTTATGATAAAATATATATATATCACATAATGCTGTAAAATATCAAATACAATTTATATTATTTTTTTTTAAACACTGCATTCAGTGTTTTCAATATTTAAAAAATAATAATAAAAAAATGAACAGATGCACTAGCACTTTATATAAACAATAAGTTTGAATATGTTTAAAATATGTGGGAGGGCTAAAAAAAAAAAGAAGAAAGAACTTTCTTAATATTGTATTTCATATTTTCACTTAATGCGGGTACTTCTAAAACATATCCCGTTTGTAAAAGCGTACCGATATTTGATATGTGACCAAAAAAAAAATAAAAAATTCTCATTCAGACACAAAATCACAATTTGGATGTCGTAGCAGGTCGTAGAGTATCGTAAACGTGGACTTTGATGCCGGGTGTTGTTGAGACGTGTCTCGGCCCCCCCCGGAGGCAAATGCGACAGAAGCGGGAACAAGTGCGCAGGCCTGTCCGTAAATTCCCGCCGGGCAGATGGCAAGTTGGAGGAACGCTGCGGCAGCAAAGCAAAATGGAGCACAATCAGATTATGGAAGATGAGACGCCTTTGGTGTGATCAAGGCTTCGCGGGCACGAGACGACGCTTGAAAGCTAGTGAAATCCGATCGGCAAAAAGGCGGGAAAGTGTGCGCGGGCCGGCGAATGCGCCTTAACCTTCAATCTGCCATCGATATTTCCCTCCCTTCCTTCCTCGCGTCACGCTCGCTCCCGTCTGGCCGCATCGCGTCCCTCTTTGCGATTGCACATGAATTTTTCAGTGTCAATCTGGTCCCTTCCGTCGTCTTATTTCCCAAGTCCGCTCGCCTCCTCTCTTCCCCGCGGGTTGGATTTGTTTTGTTGTCACTTGTGCTGACATACGGAAGCACAGAATTGCCAATGTGGAGGAAACATTCGGAATTATGGGAAAAAATGCTAAATTTTGTTCTTGTGCGACGTACTTGTAGGCTAACTTAGCCTACAAGTACGTTTAAATGTATTTGCAAATGTTTGAACCTATTTACAAGCATGTTCGAATGGGTGGGGGGTGCTCTATTTTTTTTTTCTTATAGGGTGGGGCAATATTCTGAGAAAAAACTCTCACATTTGCCACTTTATTTAATTTGCGAGTTCATAAAGTGGCAAATTAATAAAGTGGCAGATTTGCGGGGGAAAAAAACCTCTGAAACTTACGAGAAATACACGTAGTATAGTCTCATCATGTGAGGATTGGTTGGTAGTTAATGTGACACTGTTTATAAAATGAAAAGGCAGGATAGCGACAGATTCATTCTTCATTTCAACTTTACTCGTCGTACACGCCAGCTAGAGCGACAACACTTCCTGATTCCCTATCAGCTGACTAAACACGAACCAATCAGAAGCTAGCATGCTTACATAGATAAATGCAAGTGAATGACGGAGAGCAGCAGATTCCACACATCAACTTAAAAAAAAATACTAAAACGTATGAATGTGTAAATAATAATTCTGGAAACATAAATGTACAAGTAAATATTTATTTTAACAAATGAATTTAAATGCTTGATCCTCAGGTTGTGGACCAAAGCGAGGCGTCTTTGTCGCTCGCAGTACCCAACGCTATTCAAATATCATTTAGTTCATCTCTGCTAAAGTCATTATTATCTCCTTATTTGAAAACCCGACCCAAAAGTATTGGCACAAACATCCGAGTAGTACGCTATGCGTGTTTCTTATAAATTTTGTTTTTTCCTCGCAAATCTGGCATTTTATAACGTCACAAATTTACAAGTTTTTTCTCGGAATAATGCCCCCACCCTCTAAAAAAAAATATATATATATATATACATACATGGCCCTAATACGCCCTCGTAGTATTTGAAGGTATTTGCAAATACATTTGAACTTATTTAAATACATTTAAATGATTGGCAAATACATTGGAATGACCTGTAAATATGTTTGAACATATTTATAAATTGCGTATTGACAGGCTTTAGGTTTGCGACGTTTTTATTTGTTTGTCCCTTTTTCCCCCCGCTTTGCTTTATTCCCCATCGCTCCATTTGTCTCTCTTGTTTGTTCGTGAGCGCGCGATAGATAAATATAATTAGACAAATGAAATAGCGGCGTGGCTGTTTTATCTCTCTTTTGGCTCCCTCGGCGGCGCGTCATCCATCTCCGGCTCCTTCCGTCTCCCGCCCCCGAACTCCCCCCTTCCCACCCTACTCCTTTTTTTTTTTTTTTCCCTCCCCGGCTCCCCCAGCCATTTTGCTCCTTTCGCTTGGGCCTGCACAAGTTGTTGTTTGAACGGGCATATTTGTCCTGCTTAATAGCATACCTTCGCGCTCGCCTTATGATTTAGCTCCTCGGCCTTATCTCGCACAAACACAACCACTTCTCTTTATATCAGGGTGCTTTTCACACTCGCGCTTTCTCAACCTTCTTCCCTCCCGCGTGGCTCTTTTTCAGTTTTTTTTTTTCTCTCTCTCGTCCGCCCACACCTCCGGCCGCTACAATACCATGCGGTTTTATCGGAATAACGAGGGGCGCTGACAGTCTTGCCATTTTGTGAGACAAGCTATGATAAGTGTTACATTTGGTGTTAAAGTCGCCGTCGGGTTCTATTCACACTTTATCTAATCAACACCTGGCGCAAATGCATCTTCTTGAGAGCCGAATGTGGTTTTCTGTTCCTTTTCTTTTTTTTTTATTAAGAGACGAGACAAAGACCTGGATGTGAACCCAGGACTGTAAAATGCACACAAGCAAGTCGAGCCTGACAAGCGGCAGGAGGATTTGCGGCGTGCGTCCTGTCTGCAGCCGCATTACGATGATGTAATTTTTTTTCCCCTTCTCGCTCTAATCTCCGCCTTTGCGATGTATCTGAAAACATTTTTAACATTTGGTGTATTTTCGGAGGAGGTGAGAGAAATACTGTACATAGCGATGATTGCTTCACTCGCTATAAATCATCACCAAGGTTACGTCCTCTCAGCCGCCGCTAGTGGAGTTGCTAACGGGAGCCGGAGTAAAATTGTAACCAAACAATTACAAAATGACTATATTCAATGGGTGTCAATTATATACAGGTTTTCGCTATTCAGGTAAGGGCCTGGCCATAGACTTATACGTGTACCAGAGGTGTGGATTCGAGTCATGTGACTTGGACTCGAGTCATGAATTTGACAACTTAAGACTGGACTTGACAAAATGTTAAAAGCCTTGCAACTCGACTTGGACTTTAACAACAATTACTTGTGACTTCACTTGGACTTGAGCCCTTTTCCACCAAAACGAAAAGATTCAAATGTATCTTAACGATTCCTTCCGAACTTCGAAATAAAGCGGACCAAATAATACATTGACACCAACGCGACAACGTTGGCGGATTTTAATTTGAAGTCTGCCTGCATGGTGGCGTGAACGCCAGCTTGACTTCCCTTTGACGTGATCGATGTTTTTATTGAAATGACATATTTTCCACCACCATTATCATAATGCCACCCCGAAAGTATATTAAATAGCTAATTTAGGACGCGGAGAAACCGCAACATATTTACGGCGCCATTGTATGATACGGTACAAGTCTCCGGCGTCCGTGGCGACTAGCTAGCTGTTAGCGTTAGCATTGGGTGCCTGGCTAGCAACAGTGGTTTGGCAGCTGTTGCTTGGCTCGCTTGCTTTTTTTTAAAAATAGTTTTCAATAATGTGTACCTACCTACTTTGAAATCCACTCTCCCTGTTTAAACGAAGGGAACGTGCCTTAAATTGCACTTAGATGTATTTTTCATTATTACAAAGGAATAAATAGAACTTTGCCTTCATTTACAATTATTTTTCATACAACGCTTTTTCTTCACTACACTTCCTCTTATGACTGCTGCATGTTTTCCATGTCAGCCATGTCATGAAATCTATTCTTGCTTTAAAGATTTTGAGGTTTGGCTCATTTGACAAATGTAGCCAGCAACGAGCCCAGCCGGACTGTATCGGACGGCCACCCTCGCACCTCCAACTGACCAACGATTACAAATGGAGCCAATAATTCCATGGGACTCATCAGTCAGCTGTTGTGTGCATCAGCAGGAACGCAAGGCAGCTTCAAGGCAGGCCCTTTTCTCGATTTGAGAAAATGCACTGCACATTTTCATTCCTCCCTTGACTCGAAATGAAAGTCACATCATGCACATCTATTGAGTCTGCTGAACATTTTTCAAATACGTAAGCGTGACCTTTGCGGATTTTGTTTTTGGATTGAGGGGAACGCTTCTGCGCGTTCACGCAAGGACGTCCGCACGTTCCGCCATTTATCTTCATCTGTTGTGGATTTTGAATTGTTTCGCTCAATGATGTGTTCCCCGTGTAGGATTGTTATTTGCCGGGATTTACATATCAATTTGTGTGACGCTGCTGTTGGTCTTTGTGTGGCCGGCAAATGCGCGCCGCTTGGGATGGGAGCTTCATTGTGCTACTTGGAAAGCACGCAAAAGACAGTCCTGACCCGCTTGATTCTAATCGGAGTTAAATATGTGTACAACACGGAGGCAGTTGATAGAGCGGGTCGCTGGTGCAACTCTGACGGTCTGCTGTTGACGTTTTCTCGGGCAAGACGCTGAACCCCATATTGCCTCCTGGTCGGCATTGGATAAAGGAGACACTGAAAATTGCTTTACCTGGTTTAAAAAAGAAAAGAAAACTGAAAATAGTGTTTTCCAAAAATAAGACCGGAATTAATGGCACTTCATCCTTTAATCGGACGTTAAAAGGTTTTAGAAATGCTACAGACGCGATACACATTAATTTTGGTACTTCAATATTTGAGTGATTAGCATTCCAGCACCAATCCGGTGAATCATGGAATATCATCGACTTCTTAATTGAATTGACATTACATTTGAAAACTTACATTCGGCTTGTAATGTTCTATTCCAGTGAGTCAAGCTCAACTTGACCCGTCTGCTTGGGAGTGACACAAGGCAAGCCTCGACAGGAACAACAATTCTTTTTTTAGCGTTAGTGATGTCATGACACTGTATTTTATTTCTGTGTGATGACTGTTTAGTTTCGTACTCTTGCCCTATTTATCGATTTACCCTATGCAGGTTTACCATTTGTGGTTGGTTTCTCGCCACTCTAACTCTATTTTCAGCCTGACAGTGTATCCATGTTTAGTTGATTTTGCTAGTGTAACTTAGCTTTAGCAGTTAGCAGTTAATTTGTTGTGCTCTTCTTGTCTCACACACACACATACCTAGACTTAGGGGTTAACTTTTGAGAAAATTTTGAGCTATGGCTGCTACATGGTGGCAGCCAACTCAACTCACTTTCTAGCAAGCAGCGGCTTGGCATTTAGTAAACAACTGTTGCAAGCTGTTTAGTGCCACTCCCAGCTCAAGTTTAGTTTTTGTATATTTAAAAACAAAACATATACCTTAAGCACTATAGGCTAACAAATAGCATCAGTGAAACTGTTTAAATATTTGAACCAACATATATTTGACCACAAAATGGTGCAACACATGTAGACAGACAATATATCAATACTTGCAGACATGTATTGTTTATCCTCTGCAAAAAAAACAACTGATATTTCTATAGCTGGGTCAGTTGTGAAGCTGTTATTTTTGTGTGCTGGCAAGACGTGGCCGAGGAACGGGGAAAGATGATTTGAAATAGGAGGGTTTTGCCTTACAAGTGTGGTCCAGGAACACATTCAACTTGTAGGTCAAGGCAGCGCTGTATTTACTAACTTTTAAACTGAGTTGAACATTTTGCCTGCTAGCTATCGCCTGAACTAATTGCTAAATCCTACACCGTTGCCGCAACCCAAATGTGGAACTCAACGTCACCGTTCCGAGCGGTTTGTAACCTCGAAAATATCGTGGAAATTCGGAGGCCCCCCTCTGTAACCCCGAGTGCAATGTCTCCATGTATTACAAGAATTCCGACTTCATTATGAAGCCTTAACGGAGCAATTCATCACAGTGAAAGTCGGCCGGCAGACAAATAGCTCGGAGTGAGGCTGTTATGATGCAGCTTGTCGAGCGGAATACCAAAATGTTGGCTAGTGTTGTTTGTGTTTTGTGAGTCCTTGATATTTAAGCGGCTGCGTGAAAGCAGGCGTGTGCAGCCAGGCGGCAGTTTGTTTCCAACTGGACTCGCTCGTGTCCGCCCTGTCTTCATTTCCCACAGGCCCCTGTTTGCAGGTACAACGTGTAAGTGTGTGTGTGTGTGTGTGTGTGTGTGTGTGTGTGTGTTGGAGCCTTTTGTTTGGCACGAAGCTGTTTGCTGCTTGCCAGCTGTGTCATGTGATTTTTCTCTGGGATGGGGCGAGGTCATGTTTGTATTTGTTAGCTTTGCGAGGCTTGTTTGTGAATTTGGTTAATCGAACGCGAAGGCCAGGGCAAGTTTCCGACAACATGTTCATGCTTGTCTGGCAAATGTCACAACTCTGTGTCCATCTTTACGTTGGTTGATTGGTTTGGAGGTATTAAACTGGACTGTTGTGTAGATCAGGGATAGGCAACTTGCTGCTGCAGTTATATTTTTATTACTTACTATTATTATTTTTGGAGTTTATTTTATTTATTTTTTTTCCCTTCTTCTTTTTAATGTATTTTTAGCCTAAAAATTCTTCAAGAAATGCAATCCTCAGTGATACAATTGAGCTCTTGCCGGTGCTGCCAGGATTTGTAAAGAAAAAATCTTAATAGAGATTTTCAGGATTTTCTGTCATCTCACTTGAGATTTCGAGTGGCTACGCTTCTTCAAAAGCGTCATGTTTCGCGTTTGCACTTTTAAAAGGTGCTCCCAGCAGGTGGGATGAACAGAAATGACTGGCGGTTCCATTTTCATTTTTTTGGGGGGGAAAGCACCGCTTCTTCTGTATTTTCGCTCCTATCTATGCATCATTTTCTCCACCTTCTCCAGTGCAGTATTTGCTATCCTTTGACCCTGCTTCATCTCGCTCAATCTGTAAAGTCAGCGTTTCGTGGCTGAAATGCAGATTTGCTTGGTTGTGTTGCATCACATGCGTGCAACTTGCATGCAACCTGGTCTGCATGTCGTCCATGACGCCTAAAATGGCTGCTAATTAAACCAGTAGTGCCCTGCAGGCTTTGAGGTTTTTAGCTGTGGCTCACGGTCTGGACCGGGACCAGTTAGTGACCCCTGGCCTATATATACTTTTCGAAGATACACAAGCTCTGTCGTTTTACATTTGATGTTTTTAATCATAGAATCATATCCTAATTCAAAGAAAAATCTCTTCAAAAGAAGTAAAAGCTTTGTACTCTATTCAGCCCCAAGCGCAGTTTCATCCGTATTATTGAAAACATCAAACAACAGTGAGAAATCCGAGGCCAATCAAAGTGCCCAAACCAATGAAGGCTGAGCTTCAAATCAAGCGCACAAAGGAAAAAATATATATAGGGATGTTCAATACCACTTTTTTTTTTTTCAGATCGATACCAAAGACCGATACCACTAGTACTCTTGATACACAACATTTCTAAAGAAAAATAATGACTGGTAATTTTAAAGAAAGGCCTATATTCCCCAATATAGAATTTTTGCATTTTAACCCAATATAGCATCAAATTAAAGCCAGCTGTCTATGATGATTACAGTTTTTCATAAAATACTTTTTTTTTTTTTTTTTACATATTTTATTTACGGCCATAAGAGAGTAGCTGCTACTGGTATCGGCCACCGTCGCAAGGACGATACCTTGAAATAAGGCCATGTATCGACCCAGGTCCGATACCTGGTATCAGTACTCCCCCATATCTGAAACAAACAAAAACATGTCCCTTATGTTCTTGATCGTAAAACAAGCACAAACGGCCATCACAAGTACGAAACGTCGAAATCCAGTATCAGTATAAGTCCAGGTATCAGCCCGATACGAGAACCCGGTATCGGTACTCGTCCATCCCTAGAAAAAGATATGGAAAGCAAAATACGATAAATGCAAGGGTGCGTATTTTAGCGAGTATGCAGAATGAGCCTGCATGGCTTCCGCTGTTGTTTTAAAAGCTTTAAGCCAAAAATAAAAAAGCCTGATTTTGTGACATTATCAAGAAACGCCGTCACGCTGATTGCATCCAAAATGTCAAACGCGTTCACACATAATCACCGGATTTGAGTGAACATCGTGACACTTGTTGGGTTCGTTAAGCATTCCAGGTGCGATTTGGGAATTTTGCTGCACCGTTTCTCAGCGTCAGACTTTTTTTCTCCAAGTCCAAGAGTGGAGGTGCTGCCTGCCGTCCGTTTGTTTGTAAATGGCCGCCGCGCATCCGTCACCGGCCGGCAGACCGACGTCAGTGGCTGAGCAAGTGTCGCGGCCGAGCGGCTGATGGAGTGCGGCTGTCTGCGTGCGCATGAAGGGCCGTGACTCTCCCTGTCACGTTGTGTGTTGCTGTTGTTTTAATTGAGCAAAAAAGGGAAGGCGTGCGCGCGTAAATGGACAATCGCAGCAGATAATTACACGTGACAAATAGAGCAAGTGCGGCTGCTCAAGCACATTAAAGCAACCGCTAGAACTCATGCCGGCATCCACAAGTCGTTGCGTGAGGGATTTTTGCTCTTCCACGCATTCATTTGGATAATTATATACTGTACAGTTTGTGCCATTAATCCATTCCAACCTCCCAAAACGAAGCAGTCCCAAAATTGTAATGTATTTTTAATGCGAAAAATTGCACTCTGTGATTTATTGTATTTTATAACAACAACAAAAAAATGCTTTTTTGGGAGAAATTGTGTGTGAAGACTGAGAGGCTTCCTCAATAAATGTAGAATGATGTGGACTGATATTAAATGACATGGAATGATAAACAATGACCTGGAATGAGCAAAACATGTCGAACTTGGATTTGTTTGAATCGGTCAAACAACGTAGAAAAGTAGAGAGAGAAAAAATACAAAAAAATTGTTATTTCTTGCTTTGCTTTTGGAATTTTTGAAAACAAAAATGTAGTGGTGGAAATAAGATGAACAGTTTAAAGTTGGAGCGTTTGAACCAGTCAAAAAATGTAGAAACTAGAAGAAAAATAGCAAAAATATACACATTTTTGGCTTTTATTTTGAAATTTTTGGGTGCGCTAGGGATAAACTAAACAGCTTTTATTTTGATTGTTTTTTTATTTATTTGCTATTAGGATAAGATGAACAGATTAAAGTTTGAACGGTTTGAATTTGTCAACAGTGTGGAAAGAAGGTGGAGAAAAACAAAGTAACTGTTGGCTTTTATTTTTCAAAAAAAAAATGCTGTAGGGATAAGCTAAACAGTGAAGAGTTGAAATGATTTGAAACGGTCAAAATACAAGGAAACTAAATGGAAAATACCAAAATACATACAAACTTTTGTTTGTTTTTTCATTGAACTGAAATAAATGCGGTTTAAAGTTGGAACAATTGAATTAGGGTTTTCTAAAAAAGAAAACGAACATAGGAAGTAAAAATTAGAGGCGAAAAACAAAACCATTTTTTAGGCTTTTATTTTGAAACTCTGAATAAACCGAGTACTTGAAAGTTTGAACGGTTTGAATTGGTTACAAAATGTGCAAATGAGAGGAGAAAAGCAGACTTTGACTTTGAGATGATGTAAAGTGTAGCAGGGTATTGATCATCACAGATCGCTGTTGGGAAGTTCGCACTTGGGGACTTCGACACTATTGTTTGTTTCTGCAAGTGTGAGATTGGCAAACACGATGAACTCGACTTTCCAGGGCATGAAAATCAAGACGCAGGAGGTACGAAAATGGAGCCCCAAGAATTTTGAGGGTTGAGTCGGAGACCACATTTTAAAAGTCTTGGTCTTGAAGTCTTACAACACTCGGTAAAACTTTGGTGTGTATGAAATATTTCCGTTCTCTTATGTAAATATGTGATGTCACCTACCGGTACCCAGCGGCGCCCCGTCCACATATCCGCGCAATAAACGTGGGTTCATTCTACTCATTTGTCGTTCATCGGTCGCCGGCAATCACACTCGTGTATCGCCGCCTCGACGACGTGCTCATCAGCAATTGCAAAGCTTGAAAGCGTCCTGCGTTGTCCAAATGAAAGACTGTCGCGGCGTCTGTCGTCCGCGTTTGGCCTTAATTACCTTTTAGTAACTGGCTGGGTCATCTTGTATTCATTACGCTGAAGTACAAAGTTGCATTTCAGCGCCGCCGCTGCCGCTGCCGCACCGCAAGGGAAATGGGCTTGTTTGTTTGCTGTGATTGGTATCATTTGAAAAAACAAAGAGCGCGTCCTCTAAATTGGGCGGCGTAATCTTGCATGGCTGCATGAATGCTCGGCTACCTCCGAGATTGTGTCTCGCTCGAGTAAGCAGAAAGACAACGCGGGATCCGCGGCCTGTATTTTTTATTTATTTATTTTTTTTGGGTAGCTGTCTTGCGGGTCCAAATGTGGGCTGCCAGGCAGGCACTGGCGCGTGCCCAGAAGCGCTTCCAGTTTCCCGTGTGAATATTTGATGAGGGCGCCGCGCGCGCTAATAGGCCCGCTGTAATTACCGCTTTCCTACGCTCGATTCCCCCAATTTCTCACACCGCGCCGCGCTGGTTGGCGATGTTATTTTTAGAGGGCGCTAACGACACGTGCCCACGTCACCGAACCAACGATTAGGCGAGGCCGAGAGCCCGCCTGCCCACTTTCCCCGGTCATTTCTCTCAAGCGCGCACGTGCGCGCTCGTACGCACACGCATTCATTTTTCCATATCATGAGCTCGTTTCTGCTCTCTGCCCACTCCTTTCTAATCCACTCTTCCTCCTTTCATCTCCTCGGCAGAAAATGGGATCTCAACAAACATTCATTCTGCCAAGCTCTCGTTTGATTCGCTCCACGGTCCACCCCAGACCACCCCCCCCCCCCCCCAGCCTCGTCTCACTTGATTCTCTGGATTTGTGACGTTATTCTTCCAATCCTTACCATCAAGGGCATGTGGGCAAGGAGAGCCACAGTCACCCAATGCTGAACAATTAATCACATTGAAATCGTGTTGTAAAATGCAATTTTAAATCGCAAAGCCTGCAATTTACTTTAAAAAATTGCTTGATTTTGGTTGGAAGAGGTTGGATGACGCTAACCCCTAAATTATAATTCATGTCGCTTTATCCAGTCAAGGGTTATTGCGTCGTCAAATCCTGTTTGGATTGATCTGGAAAGAAAATACACTATTGGGCCGTTTGGTTGGTCATGACTTTGAAATTTGGACTGGCCCGGTCAGGTCTGATGACAAGTTAAAAAAAAAAAAAAAAGGCAACTTTTTTACATGCTAATACCAGTGACCTTAACTCTTTCAAACCCAAAACAATATAATTACATTTTTAATACTTTTTCCTGCACTCCCCAAAACAAATGTATATGTTTTTTAATTAATTAATTTATTTATTTTATGCTAGAGCATACAGCAGACTTTGATGCAGCCTCTGACATGAAGAGGTCGCTTAAAGCAATGGTAGTTATTACAAAAAAAACGGCCAGCAGGTGGCAGCAAACTAAACAGCTTTTATTTTTATTGTTTTTTTTTTATTTGCTATTAGGATAAGATGAACAGATTAAAGTTTGAACGGTTTGAATTGGTCAACAGTGTGGAAAGAAAGTGGAGAAAAACAAAGTAACTGTTGGCTTTTATTTTGAAAAAAAAATGCTGTAGGGATAAGCTAAACGGTGAAGAGTTGAAATGATTTGAAACGGTCAAAATACAAGGAAACTAAATGGAAAATACCAAAATACATACAAACTTTTGTTTGTTTTTTCATTGAACTGAAATAAATGTGGTTTAAAGTTGGAACAATTGAATTAGGGTTTTCTAAAAAAGAAAACGAACATAGGAAGTAAAAATTAGCACTGCACTCCCCAAAACAAATGTATATGTTTTTTAATTAATTAATTTATTTATTTATTTTATGCTAGAGCATACAGAAGACTTTGATGCAGCCTCTGACATGAAGAGGTCGCTTAAAGCAATGGTAGTTATTACAAAAAAAAGGGCCAGCAGGTGGCAGCAGAGTATAACAGATCAACCAGGGCCATGTTGCAAAAAAGCTCTTTTTCACAGTGTTTTCAACGGGCTTGTGAATAATGATGAAATGGCTGTAGTAATAATAAACAATATGACGACCCCCCCACCCCCTCCACACACACACACACACATAATCAGTTAGCTTAGCAATTATGGGTTCTCCATTTTTGCTCAGCAGCTCTTTGTGACGATGATACTTGTAGCTTATTCGTTGCCACAGAGGCAATTATTACAAATTTAGGAGCAACTCCGCAAATTGTTTCGGCGCACTAGTAAGCCGCCAAAGCTAATTGCTAACCAGCTGCTGCGGCGTATGTAGCACATTGGTATTCCCTCAATCTCTAACCACCTTCGATAAGCGACTTGAGCCCAGCGAAGCTTTTTTGGGACCATCTTGGCGGTTGATTCTAAATTTTGTTATTGGATGTGTTATGACGCAGCACAAAATGCTAATTTTGCCTGTCAAACTGTGATGCCAAACCAATTATTTTGAACCTTGAACACATTTTATTTGAGAGGAGACTGAGGGCAGCAGGAAAACGGGCCCCTGCAGTAGAAATTTTGAGGTGCAACACTGCAGCATCTCCAGCTTGTGTGCAGTGGAAAGGGGGCTATTATTCATCCCCCCCCCACCTTGGCAGCGCCCGCAGTCGCCTTTTGTAAGCCTCTTCTTCTATTTCCAGGAGAAGTTTTAGTGCCTGTGAGAATGTGTCAGCCTCAGCGATGACATTTTTCTTTCTCCGTCCTACGCCGCCGCCTTCATCTGTCTCGCTGGCTTCCCGGCCTCCTTTATCTTCCCTTCACTCCCCCCCCCCCCCCCGCCTCTATCGGGCTGAACCTCAATATCCGACCGAGCTTTATTAGTATGACATTCATGGCGGCGGAGCCCTTCATCCCGCTCGGCCCGACTGACCCGGCTCGCTTTGGCCTTGCGCTTGTTGTTGTTGTTGTTGTTGTTGTTGCCTGGTGCTGTCAGCGACGGGTGGACACGGACGGAGATGTCGGTCGAACCCTCTCTTTTCCAATCTTGCCGCTGATCTTCACACGCTCTGATCCGTTGCTCTCTTTCTTCCACTCCTTCCCTGAACTTTTCACTGCGCTCGTACCCACTCCTGTACCTTTTTTCATCTTTGCTCCTGTGAGACAGATTGTTCTCGAAAGGCACTCAGCAGGAGTTGCCCTGAGACTTTCTTAACCGAAACGACACATACTGGCCCTGTATTTAGTTTTTTGGTCAATTCTAGACTACGTGTTCTGACTTAATCTGTCATTTCAGATTTATTTTTTTTTCCAAGTCAGCAGCAACACTAACGTGATGAAAGTCTAGTTGACCTTAATTAGTTGCTTTTTTTTTTTTTTCTCTCTCTTTTTACAGGAGAGCTCAGTATTGTTCATTCGATTTGACATCATCATTGCTCTCCTTTTTTTTTTAAAAAATCCAACAAATCAATTAAAAAAAATTTAATAAATGTTTTTTTTTATTTTTATTTTATTTAATTTTATTTATTATTATTTTTTTTAAATACATATACATATATATATACACACATACACACATATATATATATATATATATATATATACCCTTTTTTTTGTATGTGGGTGAGTACGTGTATGTGCGTGCGTGCGAGCGTGTGTGTATTCATCAGTTCACCTAAAGCCCATTAAAAAAAAATCCCATACTAATAATATAATATAATAATAAATTGCCAAATGCAGAAACATCAATGTAAGTTATCACGATGTAGTGGCTCTCGCTAACAGACAGAATTAAGTAACCGGAATTAGGTTAAAAAATTCTATATACGTAGACCATGTTTCTATAAATTTTGATATTTGGTTTTTATTTGAGGCAGATATTTTTTCCATTAAAATGTGAGTTATGAGGAGGTTAGACCATTGGTCGATATTCAGAGTTTTTTTTTTTTTTTTTTAATTAATTGCTGATGACATCACTGCTATTTCTAGTTTTTTTTTAAACTAGGATTGTACGATTATGGCCAACGTTATGGTAGGAATTTGCAGTATATGCAAATAATTCTGGCGCTCTTTGAGTGCGGTGGAATAATTCCTTGCTCTCCTTCCACTTTCATAGTGCAGGCAGAAAAGTTTTTTTTTTTTTTCCCATCCGTTTATTGTTTCTCCCTCACTTACCAAAGCTTTAGAAACAGAAGACAATTTATATCAATTAAGGTGACAGACTGGTTTCATTCAGCGCAGTCGGGCCGCCGCCTCAAGCCAAAGAAACGTGATGAGTGAGGAGTCGACATCAAGGTTCAAGGGGGAAGAGTTTTTTCCAGGTTCATACTGTGTTCCCCTTTCTTTGAAGAGGCAGATTGTGAGCATTGTTTTTTCCTTCCACCTTACTTTTTTTTGATTTATTTGTTGGCCACTGTTGTTTTCAAGTTTCTTATTTGGTTTTGTCCCTGTCAGGGATCAGTAATCTGAAACAATTTGTAATTCCTGTAAGTAGTCCCATTTTTTGTTATCATGAATCGCCTTTTGTCCAAATACTAATGAACTTAAATCGAATTTAGGCTTAAATTAGAGGTACATTTTTGGGAGTTGGTTTTAACTCCTGAAGTACAATTTTGCGTTCGTTGGGCTCCCGAGCTAGCTCCCATGGTGAGTTGATCACCCAGCGTTAAGGTAAATTCCACTGATTGTCACACTCAACTAAGTGGGGGGCGAAATTCGTTCTCCGCATTTGACCCATCCCCCGAGGGAGCGGTGAGCAGCAATGATTGCGCTCGGGAATCACATGGTGGCATCTTTTCAATCGACGAATGACGAAGAGTAATCGCCACACACTAGCGTAAAATCAACACTGACCAGTGTTAACTAGTATTAAATTTCAACTACCATCAGAGTTGTTTTAACCCCATCTTTGTGTTAAAAAAAACTTTATTTAGTGTGGCCCAATATCGACACTTGCGGTGTCAAATTCAACTCTGTAGGTGTTGAATTAACACTGTCAATTTTACAGTAAGTGTTGAATTTCTTTGCACGACCACCCCCAATGAAAAGCCACCAAGATCGGGAGACTCCACACATCAAATTTTGAATGACCAGTCTTGAAAAACAAGAAAGGTCCAGTTGCCTTGATGCAACCTGAGCAAAATTCCGTCCCAAGTTTTATCTTGTTCTTCCTTATCGTGGTTGTTTACTTGCTCTTGCTCTTCCTTCCTTACGTGGCGCAGGCCACCAGAGGGACGAGCGCGGCATGAAAATCAATCATTCCCACACTTCCATCTGGCCCTCTTTCATCTTGCCGTGACGTGCCTTTTGTATTTTTTGCTCCGGTCTGCCTCTTCTTCCTTTCAAGCCTCCTCGCCGCCGTCCTCCTCGTTCCCCAGGCAGAAGGGCTCCATCTCATCCCTTTTCCTGAGCTAATCGCTCCGTATTTGCTTAGACGGGTGGCGGTGCGGGTTGGGGGGGGGGGATGGGGGGTCGTCGAAAAACAAAGCGACTTCAGTTTGGCCTTGCTGCCGCTCGGCGTCATGATCTGCATAGCGATTGCGGCGCCAAGGGAGGGGGCGGCGTTCCCGGTTTTGGGACGAGGCGTGTCCTTTTTAATTCGGTGAGTGTCGGCCGGGCCTGCCAGCTCGCTAATCCAATCTGTTGTCCTGTTTTAAAAGAGTAAATTAACCCCCGTCTAACCTCCGCTCTTCCTCTGTCTGCATCCGTCC
The DNA here is from genome assembly GCF_051991255.1 of Vanacampus margaritifer. Lineage (NCBI taxonomy): Eukaryota > Metazoa > Chordata > Actinopteri > Syngnathiformes > Syngnathidae > Vanacampus > Vanacampus margaritifer. The sequence continues at coordinate 27,261,428 of NC_135440.1, read as the reverse complement.
CTCAGAGGCTGCGGGCGCGAGCACACGATGTGGGGTGGCGAGAGGAGTGAAAATGGCAGAAGTGGCGGGAGCGTCAAAGCGCCGCTTCATGTGTCCTTGCGAGAAACGGGCTGACCTCCAGTTTTGCGGCTCGACAAACAAAACGCGCGGCGGGCCAAAGCGGCTTCTGTGAGCTTCGTTCACACCAATCAGCGGCACGAGAAAAACAAAAGTGTAGGTTCCAAACCTCTGGCAGAGTCGGCGACCCCTCGTGTACCGTATGCAAATCTGCAGCTTGCTCCATCATTTTGCTCATTATAGCAACTCAATTCATTAGAGGAAATAATGAAAATGGGTTATTTCACTCCGCTGGATTTAATGATGTTAAAAAAACAGGTTGTGGGCGAACACCGACGCTGCTTGGACACGTGAATGCATTCGCAGGCTGATGTTTACAATATGACGCTTCTGTCCTGCTCCTAACAAACAAACAGAAATGTCCGCTCTTTGCCATCACATGACCTTGAGCAGGGTGACGCGCCCTCGGGATGACCGCATCACGAAGTAGCGTCACGTGAGATGCGGCAACCTGAACACGCATGCTACGAAATTAAGCCGACATTATTATTATTTCAAGATTCATACTTTTACTGTGAGCTGTTTTAAATTGTGGTGAAAAAAAATCCATATGATGTCTCCACTGGAGGCAAATATACGATTATAATTGTTTTTTTTTTGTCTGCAAGATCATGTTAAAAGATGATCCAACTGCGAACACGTTGAAGATCAATAGAAAAGGATTCGGATAAACTTGTCTGCTTTTCGTCCCGCCCTGCTCACCTAACAGCGTCTTTATGATGTGCTTCTTGTTCTCGCGCACGCACGTCAATGCGAGTGAAGGACACTCAATGTGTGCACGGGCGGCGGAGGACGAGAATAGGGGGGGGGGGGGGGGGGGGGGGGGCAGCCGATCGTCCAGCCGGCAGTTGAATTTTTCAAACGTCATATTTTTGATGCTGTGAGCCACTCGCATATATATCCCCCCCCCCCCCCCCCCATCTCCTGCTCAATGTTTAATTTCAGTGAAACGACCCTTTAATGTTTAACTAAGGGCGACTGTTCTATTGAATACCTGCTTTTGCTTTCATAGCAGGTGAGCGTTCGCCGGGAAACGAACCGGCATTTCCATACCTAAAGAAGATTTATATCCCTTGTGGAAACTGAAGCAAAAGTTCCACACTTCCAAATGCTGGAGGCGGCGGCAGAGGATTTATTTGTTGGACTCGGTGCCAACCCCCAAGGTTTTCATTATATTAAAATTCTATATGTCTGCTTGTACTCATCGACCCATCCCACACATAAATGGCAACGCTCGCAGTGGGTTTTGCTCCTGCGTTCTTATATAACGTCCGCTGGAAGCGTCCGCCGGGGATTCGGTGTTTTCATTACATTCATTAAGAAGATATTCCAGTTGTTTACCTTTTGACTTTCAAGCTCAAGACCTCTTTTCATCTTTTGTATACTGTTGTGATCATCGCTGTACGTTGTGTTCGCATTGATTTGTTACATAGGTGCTTTGGTCCCCCCCCCCCCCCCTCCCCCCCCCGAGGCCAAGCGCTGTTTACCAGAACACCTCAAAACATTTGCCGCCTTTCTGCCGCGGAGATCCGACTCGGGAGTTGCGTTTTCCACTTCAAAGTGTTATCCAGGGAAAGTGGAAAAAGAAAACATGCCGCATTGAAGGGATGGGTCAGAACCAGGCAGGCTGGTGTTGACTTACTAGCAGTGGAGACCGTTTCGGATCCAAATGGAGACTATGGGCAGGAAATGTAAATGAATGAGGATCACATTTGGTGTGCGGCGGTCTGACAGAAGGACGAGTTGATCATCATCTTGAAATGTTAGTTCGCTTTTTACGGGTGACACGTTTGATGATCTTCCACAACAGGTGAATTTCTATGACGTAGAAGCAGGGTTTGTTTTGGGGATTCCTAAACCCCACATGGTTTCCACTCTTTTAAATAACTAAATACATTTAACTTTGAAAGTGCAACACTAAATAGCAGTCATAGCTGAACCTGTTTAAACTGAATGGAGTGAGTAAAAATGATTTCATCCAGATTTGATCCACTTTACTGAACAGTATTTTTCGGGCGCTTATAGCTCTGTCAGACCTCATCAGATGGGATTTGCTGTAATTCTTATTACATATTGTTCCCTTAAGTCACTCTGCATGCGGATTTGCGATCTTTACTCTCCTCTTTTGCAAAAAAAGATCCTTGATCGCAGCTATTAGGCCACGGATTTTCCGACACTAAAGCCTGAGCGGAGGTCTGTTTCCGTTTTGACGTTTCATTCTCTTCCCAATTGACGAACTCGTGGCCTTCGCCTTCATGTCGTAATCTTCGCCTTTATCCACATACCTGCTCCTGCATGACGCTTTGAGAAGCTTTGAAATCCTCCGTGAGGCTGCTGTTATCCACACATCCTTTGATCCCTTTCAGAAGAACTCCTGGCTGGCTCCTACTTCCTGTTTCCACCTCCCCTGTCCCTGCTCTCTATCGGCCCGCTTCCCTTCCAAGCAACTTTGTTTCTCATCTTTTAATCCCCCCTCTTCTCCTCTAATCCTTCTCTTCATATCAGCATCTGCAGGCTTCTTCTTCTTGTAGTGTTTTCCTCTTCATCTTCCTCCTTTCTCTGCTATAAAAAGCATCGCCGATGTAGAAGCATCGTTTAACTTCCTGTTTGGCATCCTCGTCTCATTAGAGGAGTGTTGGTCAGGGGGCCCCCTGGTGCTGGCCCATATCTGATTTGTCTCCGGCGGTGGGCTGGCGGGGTTTGGCCCTTGATGCAAGCTAGCTAGCTAGCTAGCTCCCCAGCAGGTAAATGAGCACCATGGGGGCTAGCTAGGGAGCTAGCTAGTTAGCACTTGGGGCTAAAGCAAAAACTGTCGCAGGGTTTTTTTCTTTCTGGACCTGGATTAGCCACCTCTGGTCCCAGGGTAGTCCAAGTCAAGTGATGTGATAAGTGCAGTACCGTATCTGGTCTGCATGTGTTTGTGTGTGTAACATTTAATTATGTCCCGAGTCAAGTCAAGTCCTAAGTCTTGAACCAAGTCATAGTCACAGGTTATCAAAACAGTGACTCGATTCAACTAGAGTCCGAGTCACAATGACTCTCCAGAAGTGGCAAATCCAAGCTGTCACAATTTGGTTTTAGCCACAGGCGCTTGTATTCAACTGGCAGGTAAAAATGCTAAGTGTTTTTCCCGGGAGCGCATTTATCTACCATTTGATTAAAAGCACCTGATGCTAGCTAGCTATTTAGCTTGCTCCCCAGCAGTTAAACGAGCACCATTAGTAGTTAGCTAGCTAGCGAGCACCATGGGAGCTAGCTAGCTAGCGAGCACCATGGGAGCTAGCTAGCTAGCGAGCACCATGGGAGCTAGCTAGCTAGCTACCACCATGGGCGCTAGCTAGCTAGCGAGCACCATGGGAGCTCGCTAGCTAGCTACCACCTCGGGCTAAAGCCAAACTGTGGCAGAGTTTTTACTCCCTGGACCTGGATTAGCCACCTCTGGTCTTCCCTAATCTCTCTACATGGATTTGTGCTGTAGCGCCAGCCTGAGTGACACAACTTCTTCAAAACTCTACGACGCCACGCCAAAGCTCGCTTTTTTCATGCAGAGCGGAAGCCGAGCTGGCCCGCTTTTCTCATTGTTTCGATTTTCTTTCCTTCGAAGGCGTCACGATCACAGCCGACAACAAACGTCCTTTACGGCAGCGAGACGACACACGCGGTGATCCGACTGCTCTTATACACGCGGACATCCGCACGCGCCGTCATGCTTTGAAATGTTTAGTTAATATGAAGAAAAATAAGGGAATGTGCTTGTCTTAAGTGTTGTTATTGTGGAAACGGCAAAGAGCAGCATTTCGACATCCAGCGCTAAGAATGCAACAAGACCACTTTTCTCACATCAGTACTTGCATTCGAGTACCAGCAAATGAGAAATCTATTTCGTTTTACAATCTTGACGGGAATGTTTTGATTTTAAAGATATTGTTCAAAAATGCAAACGGCATAGTTTCACTTCTGAAACATGTGGAATCGTCATTTCATTTTTGAAGAACTGTCTGACAGATGACAGAATAGTAAAGTACGTACATAAATGACAGCCTCGTAATCGTATTGTAATATTGAAGATTTACAAAAAAATTTTTTTTAGTCTTGAATGTGGCAACAAGAACAGCCAAACCGCACCGGCAGTCTGCATCGCTGCATCGCTGCATCATCGCTGCATCTTCAAGCACAACAAGCTTGATTTCAAGTCTTATAGTATCGGAACATATTTACTTCAAGTTTGAGTACAAATGGAGGCACTTGCATGTCGAGTGCTTAAAAGACATTTGTTTGCCAACCTGTCTTGTCACCAGACAGCATCTTCAAGTGTTTTAATGCTGACTCTTTTCATTTCAGTGAGCGCTCGTGAGTGATGATTTTTTTTATTTCTTTTTATAATTACACTTCTTATACTTATTATGCTCCTCAAGAGGAACATTCCAAAACGGAGGAACTTTTTATGCACAAACATGGACGAGCTCTTTTCCTCGATAGGAATTGAAAACATTTCTGTACAAGGAAAGCGCAGTCATTCATAAGAAACGTGCATTTATTGGTTTACTTTTCTGAATAATATCATGGATGAATTTATTTCCGAAGGGGAAGCATATTGGTTGAGTGGTTAACAACAAGCTTGGCTCGCAATTTGAAAATGTGAACCAGGCAGATTTGGATTTGATTGAAATTTGTTGCACATGTTGATAGTGATGACACGACACTAAATCTCAAATTTTAGGTGAATGCGAGCAGCGGCCACCAAATTTGAACATTTTCACCGAAATGGTTCATGGCCGCCGCTTTCCTTTGAATCTCAGCAACGAGTGGGTCAGTCTTCGCAAAACAGGTTTTGTTGGAAAGGGAAAATGTAAGAAAGGGTTGAAAGGAAGGTGGACACGCCCCTTTTTGGGCTGTAGCTGCCAAACCCTTGCTCCGAATGACCTGAAATATGAGATTTTGTATCGCGCCGACGGTATAAAACGAGTAACCAAGTTTCGTTCAAATCAAAATCCGCTTTGTGGTATTTGGCACGCAACGGACCCTGTTAAGCATGCATTTTCTTAACATTTTCTCAAAATGGACGTCACCCGACATCAACTAAGAATAGAGGCTCCATATTCTCTTCCAAGACCGTGACGAGGGTAAAACTGTGACGTCTATTTTGGTATGAAATCTCTCTGGGGCTTGCGGACTTGTTGCTGGTTTCTATTTTTGTACGCTTGCCTGGGCGGGTCAACGCAGTCCATCACAAACGGCTTTTCAGATCGAAGGCGGCAGTCGCGTTGAGAATGATTAACAACACCTTGCTTTGTATAAGTGTGTGTGTGCGTGTGTGTGCGTGTGTGTGCAGGTGCGCGAACGCTGATCCCGAGTGACAGCCGATCACAAGCCCACCTCGTGTCCTTCGCCGAGCCGCGTCTGTTTTTCATCTCGCCGCTGATCTCTTCGACTTTTGACGCATCCCTTCTCCTCTGATCCTCTTTTGAGTCGTCAACAATATCTCCATCATGCCCCCACCCCCACCCCCACCCCCTCCCTCCATCCTTCTTTGCCTCTCCTACACACCGGGAAGAAATCTCTTTATTATTCTTTTTTTTTTCCTGCCTCCCTTTCTCATCTAATCTTGTCACAAGTTCCCATCAAGTGTGGAAAAAGAAAAAAGAGAACGGAAAACGGAGTTTTTATTCTCCTGCCATTTTTTTTTGTTGTTGCTTGAGAGGTTTGTCGCATACATCTGAGTAGAGGTGGTGGGGGGGGGGGGGGTTGCCTTTTGAAGGAGCGAGCGTCGCCGCGGGAACAGAAAAAGAGAGAGAAGCGAAGCAAAAAAAGTGTTGATTTTAGTGCGCGAAGGCTTGTCCAGGAGAAGAAGGGACAAGAGGAAGAAAGCGGCGCCATCAAATCGGGGGTTGGCCGCGCTCGCCGGCCTCCTCCGCCTTTCGGCCCCGCGTGCTTGCAAAGCGTCTTCCACAATTTACAGTACTCAACCTGCATTTCCTTCCTCAATCAAACGCTGCCGCCCACCCCCACTTTTATTTTTCATCTCCGCTACCCTTTAACGTTCGGATGTTTTTTTTTTACAGCACTTATCTTGACATTTCAAAATCAAATGCAGCAATCAGAGTGTCGGGTGGCAACAAGAATACGTCGTCACACAGTATAAGGCGCTGAGCTCATTTAGCAATGTAGCATTTGCTTTCCTATTTATGTGCAGAAGCCTTTTTTGGGCAATATCTTTGTCATTGCGCATGCATTTACAGAGCGACGGAATTTCAAGTAACAGGCGCAACCCATCCAAGTAACATGAAAAACAATGACCAGCAGAGGGAGACAGGACAGAAAGGACTGCCGGTACTTGCTAAAAAGTGCCCTAAGATCATAGATAAGTAGGGAATGACGCATGGGGGAGCATAGCATAAGCCTGGGGTGGGGGGGGGGGGGGACTTGCACATGCAGCACATACACACTAGAGCTGGGTGATATGGACAAAAAATAAAATCTAATTTTTTTCTTTTCTTCCCTCCAATCATTCAGGGTGATTACGATTTTACTCGATTGTTTAAAAAAAATATATATTTTTTAAGGTGTCATCCCTCCAATCATTCAGGGTGATTACGATTTTACTCGATTGTTTAAAAAAAAAAAAAAATTAAGGTGTCATCCCTCCAATCATTCAGGGTGATTACGATTTTACTCGATTGTTTAAAAAAAAAAAATTTTTTAAGGTGTCATCCCTCCAATCATTCAGGGTGATTACGATTTTACTCGATTGTTTAAAAAAAAAAAAATTAAGGTGTCATCCCTCCAATCATTCAGGGTGATTACGATTTTACTCGATTGTTTAAAAAAAAAAAAATTAAGGTGTCATCCCTCCAATCATTCAGGGTGATTACGATTTTACTCGATTGTTTAAAAAAATATATATTTTTTAAGGTGTCATCCCTCCAATCATTCAGGGTGATTACGATTTTACTCGATTGTTTAAAAAAAATTTTTTGAAGGTGTCATTTATTCAAAAATAATTCCTGTGCAAAATATTCAGACAACAATAATGTACACTTATTCTAAATTTGTTAGCATAAACTTAACATTCATAGTTAGAAAATGTACAACATCTGGATGTAACACAACATAAGAACAACAGCTCTTAATATTCCAGAAGATAAAATTGGATTTCACGACATCGCAAATTTTCAACGATTCAATTTTCAAAATGACGATTAATCGAGTTAATTCGATTTATTGCCCAGCCCCAATACACACACACACACACACACACACAGACAGAATACTAATCTCTGCTGCGCTCATTACCCATCATCAGCGGGTCATTATTGAAACCTTGACTTTTTAAAACCACGGTAAATCTTCAAATTGGTCGTGTGCCTCATTTGAACTTTGCTACTGCTAGATGGCGCATTCTGACCGTTTGTACAGATTTGTGTTACTGCATTTTACTGCCGTAGCAGCAACAGAAGTCGGCCACAATAAACAGCTCCCAACTTTGGAGAGTCCCCAGCATGATTTGATTCGCCAAGGCCTGAGAATGTGAGATTTCGCTACAAGTTTACATGTTGACCCTGACAACGATCCACCTGTGTGAAGGCGACATTTTCAGAGATTCGATTAGTATAAATATTTGATTACAGTAGCCTGAAAATATAACCGCTGGTGTCTCCAGTAGGCTACAAGATGGATGAGGATCTTTTGTGTGTGTGCGTATGTTGCAAAGAGTAATTATCACAAAGGTTGCTGCCCGAAATGGCAAATGCCAAATGTTTTGTTCTGCACTCCTCCGGGTTAATTGGACAATTCAAGTACAAGACTCCCACTAATGTGTGTTATTATGTTGGAATGTTTGTTTCAGTGTGCGTTTATGTGTGTTTATTTGTGCGTGGGTGGTGCATTTCTTATGCGACACAATTTTCCGCTTAAAAACAGAAAAAGCAGCGCTAGAGGTGCTAAACATGTTCAATCCTTTTACATGGCGTGCAGTCACGCCGAATGTTCTCGCGCCATGTTTGTTGCCGCTTTTTCTTCTCGTCGTCGATGCGATGCCGTCTCTCAATAAAGTGTGAAAATGAAAAAAAAAAAAAAAGACAGCTGGAAACAAGTTGGGGGTTAAGGAATAAAGTCCACACATTTTGACTCACGCCAAAGTCTAAAAAAAAGAGAAGTTTTCAAGCTTCTTGGCTGTCTTGTGCATGCCAAAGCAGCAGGTGGCGCTATAAGCGCAAATTCTAATGTGGTTTTAAAGTCATGTCTGAGGACCCCAAAATAAAATGGCTCAATAAAAATAACATAAAATTGAATTAATGTCAACTCTACTATACTGTACTGCTTGTACAGTGAATTAACAAAATAGTAATAATAATCTTACAATAAAACCTTTGGCGTGGTCGAGTTTCAAGTAAGTTGTGGGGGGGCGTTTCCAGCAAATTTGACATCAGCCAATCAGAGCGCGGGCCAAGAAAGGGGCAAGGAAGTGACGAATGGCGATAAACAGTACGGATGGAATTTTTTTTTTTAACGCTTATTTTGCGCATCGTCGCCGTACAATGTCGGTCTGGACAGAAGATCGGAAGACGACTTTGTCTCTTTGGTTGAAGAGAGACCCGACCGGCATTGTATGATATTACCGTTAAAAGGGTTGCCGGCAAAGGTTATGAAAGCCAAACTACTACGGCATGACGTGGGGACGCGACTGGAAATAGCTAGTCAAAGTATATGCGTTGTTTACGTTTTTATATCCCGCCCCCGTAAAGAGGTTTCCCGGTTGCTTTTAGGAATGACGACCGCCGCCAATGGTATGGAGGGGAATTGCGCTGAAGGTACGTAATAGTCGGGGTCGGTGTGGTACGTATTGACGTCATTTTGCGACGTGCCGACGTCCGGGCCGAGGCAACGGTGGTCGACGCCGCCGTCGGATCGGTGTGTGTCTCGGCCTTTACACATACAAAGCAACCTACTTCTCTAACTTCCTGCAGTCTCGCCAACCTTTTCTAGCAGTTTACCGACCCGTCTTTTGCCTCTAACATTCATTCCTAACCTTTGACCTTCCTTCCTTCTTCCAACTTGTTTGCACCAACCACCGTTCAACCCGCATACCTTCAGCACAAACATGCTGTACCCGCCTAAAAGAAACATTTAGGAATGAGCTGTCCGCACTTGCACCAGAGTTTGAGTTGTCCCTGTGGAACCCCGTAACATGTCCCGCGACCTTGCCGCCGGCCAAGCTCTCAGTCGGAGTCGCTGGCTTGCCGCGGGAGTGCGTGGAAAAAAAAAAAAAGCGGCAGGAGCTCTCCGTATTGCCGCTGTTGATGGATCGAGTTTGCAGTGTTGGCGCTGAGCTTGCCGTGCCCGGGGGGGGGGACGGGGGGCGCGAAAACCCGCTGCCGCCATTTGGTGCCGAGCGCTCTGTTCTGGCTCAATTTAGCGATCGTGTTTGTTCAGGTGGAGCTGCGGGGTCCTGTTGGAGCTGGAATCATTAGCTTTTTTCTGCACTTGTACACATGCTTTTCAGTGTGTGTGTGTGTAGCTGAGTAGATTGTGTGTTTTCCTGGCTGTGACGGGTGAGGGGTCAGGATATGATACAGCAGAAGTGGGGGGGGGGGAGGGGGGGGCAGCAGGTGAGCCCAGCAAGAGAGCTGTCAGCGAGCGCTTTCTAATGAGACCTGGCACATCCCCTGCAGCAAACCAAGCAGGCGGGGGGGGGACGTCGGGCGGGTATGAAAGCGGAAGCGGGTATGAAAGCAGGGACTCCAAAAAGTCTATTTCAAGCGTTAGTGAGTGTTCGCCTGCTATTTGGCGGAACAGATCTACTTTTCTGACACAGAAAATCCGTCTGTAAATGTGTGATCATTTTTAATGGCTTTTGACGGTGGTGCCTGTGATACGGGTTTTTGGGACACCCGTCCTTCATCGTCAGTCAAGTCAAACCAAAACTCATCGTCAGTGCGTTACTCCGTCGTTGTTATTTTTCTTTTTCTTTTCTTTTCTTTTTTTTTTTCTTCTGGAGAGCTCAGTATTGTTCATTCGGTAATTTTACCGATTTGACATGTCATCATCATTGCTCTCCTTTTTTTTTTTTTTTTGGGGTATGTGGGTGATTATATGTGTGTGTGCCTGCGAGTGTGTGTGTATTCATTAGTTCACCTAAAAGCTATTAAAAAAAATCCCATACCCTTCACCTAAACCGAACACACAGTCGTGAGGCCGTCAGGAGACCCGAGGAAGGACCAAAGAAAGGAAAGTTGTTATTTTAATCGTGTTTCCCGTCATCGCTACATTACAGTCGGACACCACAATTTTAGGACTGTTAGTCCATTTTTTTTTTACTAGGGTAACAACAGTGGTGGACACACAAGTCAATGTCGGTTGTCATTCGCAAAACTGCTGGCCCGCCAGTCCGCCATTGTTATTTTAAGCACACCTCCGCCGTATGGGTCAATGTCATTGAGGTCTGCAGGACATATTACGAGCTAAAATGTCAACAAAACAAAAAATGCTATTAAAAAATGTAGGCTAAATGCTATAAACATGCTATGATAAAATGTAGCAGGTACAGCCAAAGACGCTGTTTTTAGCATGTAGCCTACATTTTATCATTGCATTCAAATGTAAAAAAAGGAGCAGGCTTAGGAAATGGGAACCAAAACAGGAAACATGTGGCGCACTTTCCGTCAATTGTCAGCAAAACAGGAGTCCGTCATTAACGATTAACTGGAACGGTCCGTCGGTATTGTCCTGGTTAGTGACGATTCCGGTGACGGACGAAAACCCGCTTCTGTCGGCGTTTAGTTGATTTTTTAAAGTTTCCCGTCGGTTGCCGGCAAAACTATCAGTGACGGCCTGATGGACCATCTGCTGCTTTTTGAAGGCACATATCAAACACAAATACTACGATACGTACTGTCATTTCTATATAAATGTACACTCAAAGTTTTTTTTGTACTGTCTTTCTGTATCTTGGATTTTAAGCTACAATGGGTACATCTGGAATGTACGCCCGTACTCAAATATGACTTTTCCCATTAATCTCCAGTGAGGCTGTGACTTTTGCGTTGTCATCTGACAAGGAAACAAGAAAAGGCAGATGAGAAATAATGTCACCGGGGCTCCAAGTTGATTGAGAGAGACGAGAGACTAAATGAAACTGCGAGCGGCGCGTGAAAATAAATTGACGGAGAGAAGCGGCGACAAAGTCGAGGAGGCATGTTGGCGCCGTCACCTGTAAGGCGCAAAACAGACGGAGCGCTAATGAGATAACATACGGAGCACGGAAAAGAGAGGGGGGGGAAAATAAATGATGGAGGATGTGACTGCAGAGGTGACGGAGGACGTGACTCGGAAAGGAGGAGCAGGATAAAAGCAGAGCGGCGCGCGTCTCCGAGTCGGAACATCTCCCGAGGAGACGTCACCCCGCTCATCCGCCGCGCTTATTACCGCCACTCTCGGCGCCGGACGGCACGCAAGGGTCAAGTGTTGCCGACCTGAATCCTGAGTACCTTGTTGCACCTTTGGACCCGTCCCACAAAGTCGGTCATTAACAAGCCTGCAGAAAGCTTTGTGGGCTCCGGGTTGTTCCGCAGCTTCGTATTCATGAAGTTGAGCTAAACGAGCACGCCGATGAACTCTGCGTGGCTTTCTTGAACGCACCCATTGTAGGAAGAAGTTAACTTTTCCAAGTGGTTTGGTTCAATCTCACTTGATTTGTCCGTCAGCTGTGGTGAAAATGCTGAGCTGCCGGGCCAGGGGGTTAGCTTGTTAGCTCGCAGCAGTACTTTGCGTCATGCTCTCAAACATCACGGTACGTTTTTTTCACTTCAACAATTACATTGTAGCCTCCAAGTTATCTTGAACCAAACTAGATGGCAGCAAGCTAGCACGCAAAGCTCATGGGCCAGATTATTAGCTTGCTAGCCTGAAGCGGGACTACTGTAGATATAGTAGGTAAATCCATCCATCCATCCATTTTCTTGACCGCTTTTCCTCACAAGGGTCGCGGGGGTGCTGGAGCCTATCCCAGCTGGCTTCGGGCAGTAGGCAGGGTACACCCTGAACTGGTTGCCAGCCAATCACAGGGCACACAGAGACAAACAACCATACTCACAATCACACCTATGGACAATATGGAGTGTTCAATTAACCTGCCATGCATGTCTTTGGAATGTGGGAGGAAACCGGAGTACCCGGAGAAAACCCATGCAAGCACGGGGAGAACATGCAAACTCCACCCAGGAAGGCCAAAGCCCGGACTCGATCTCACGTCCTCAGCACTGGGAGGCGGACGTGCTAACCAGTCAGCCACCGTGCTGCATTAGTAGGTAAATAGATGCTTTAAATTGCCACATTGATTTGACCTCAACCGTGGCATGTAAGGAAGCGCGGAACTGCTGTTATGGAGTAAATGTTGAGTCTGACTGAAAAATACTTTTAAATATATTTACAAGTACGTTAGAACATATTTGTGAATACACTCCAAGTTTTTGCAAGTACGTTTAAATGTATTTGCAAATACGTTGTAGGCTAAATGCTAAAATCTTAGCATTTTACTTGCAAATACATTTAAACGTATTTCTAAACACGTTCACACATATTTGCAAGTCAAAATTATTTGCTCCACGATTTGGCAGTCCCACGTAGACATCTCAAGGTATAGCCCAAAAAATAAATACAATAAAATCAGCAGTCTTTATCTTGTTAGCTTAGCGATAAAGTTGCTAGCTTGCTATATTATTTGATGTGCGTCTTATCGTAGATGTGTTTTCTTCCAAAATATTGCGTAATAATCATGCTGAGATGATATTTACGTGATCATATGATCACACATGAGACAATCGAGTGCTTTTCTCCTTCCGTTAAATTTATTTCCAATCTCCTCTCCATTTCTGGTCCCTCCAACATGTGACGGAGGTAAAAATATAGCTGTTAGGCCTCTCGTCCTCTAACGATATTTTTTTTTACATGATATCTCCCTTCCTTCCAAACGTCTTTTTCCCCCAGAATAGTCCACTCTTTATAACTCCGCGTCATCTCCCTTTATTTATTTCTTTTTCCAAGAGCGCAGTCTCCTCTTTCTCCTTCTTAACCGCGAGATACGAATCTTTAATTTATCAGTCGACGCGCCGTTGCCGATGCCGCCTCGTTTCATGTCCCGACCTTTCCCACCTTCTCTCTTACTCTGCTTCCCTCTTAAAATGACAAGAGTGTTATTATTTCATTATTTCAATTTTTTTTTTTTTTTAGTTAGTTTGTGGGGTCAGCGCGAGTCTGGCCTCTGCGTAACGTCCTGGCGGAGTTCTGCCGCTCCAGCGCTCGTAATCAGGCCGCGCTTATTCATGCAGTGATGGTGAATATTATGGAAATGCGCAAGCCGGAGTTTCTGCAGCCTGAAAAGAACTTTTTCCAAGTGTCTACTTTTTCTTGCGTCGACGACTGCGAGACGGCAGCTCCCCCCCCCCCCCCCCCCCGGGGGACCCCTACAGACAACGCAATGGAGCCCGACGGGCTTATTAAGCAGGTAAGCATCACATTTGTATGTAAACAGTTGCCTGTACAAAAAAAGAGAACTCCAAAAGAAGTACTACAGTTTGCAGGTGTGTGTGTTGGAAGTGATTGATGTGTGTGTGCTATTTTTTAATCAAGCCTTTAAATAAGTACAGCCCACCTGTGAGTGTTAACACTTGACTACGCAGCGGCTGTGTAAGAGTACGCAACACTTGCTGCAATGCGCCATCTTTATCGCCCCAGTGACATCCACTCGGAAAGTGGCGAAAAAAAGGGAACAATACGCCCGCCTCGCTTTGTTGGCGGCCTTCAGACGAATTCTAGTCTTTGGCCGCGACATTCATTGGAGGAGAGGATCGGCGCTCGCTATTAGCGCGTTTGGTAACAGGCTGGTTTTGTTAAGCAAAGAACGTTGTCGCGGTTCGACCGCCTGCGATGGTACGGCTGCGAGGAGCTGCGTCCCCCCGTCAAAGATGGCCTGGTGGGTGGTGTCTGGTCGGTGCTGGATTTCACTTTCCTTTCTTTTCTTTGGTCCTTCCTCGGGTCTCCTGACGGCCTCGCGACTCTGGCTGGAAGTGTTCGGTTTAGGTGAACGGTATGGGATTTTTTAGGTGAACTAATGAATACACGCACGCACACACACATAATCACCCACATACAAAAAAAAAGAAAATTACCGAATGAACAATACTGAGCTCTCCAGAAAAAAAAAAAAAAGGATGAGAGAGAAGAAATTCAGAGCTAAAAATTCAAGCGAAGCAAGAGAGACAGAAGAATTGGAATAGGATATTTTTGTATGTGCTGCTCGCCAACGGATGAATTGTTGCCTCTGAGAAAACGACAGTTTCGTGTGAGCACATTTTCAAAAATTTTAAACAGGGGCACTAAAAGTTTTCGGGATATCAAATATACCAAAAATTCCCACCAGGAATTATTCATAAATGTAATCACTAGACAATATGGTGACCGGTGGTTGTGTTATTGCTTTAGCTAAATGCTAATGCTAATGCTAAATTCTAAATGCAAAATGCTAATGCAAAATGCTAATGCAAAATGCTAATGCTAAATGCTAATGCTAAATGCTAATGCTAAATGCTAATGCTAAATGCTAATTTATGCTAAGTTCCACAGCGCTAAACAAGGCAATGCGCTCACCATGAGCCAACCTTCTTGGCTCGGTCCTGGCAGCCTTTGGAAGCTGGCTGTGCTGTTGACTTCCTGCTGGTAATATTGGAAATGCCGTCTGACCGGCGACCACAGCATGAGGCAAGCAGGACGACATTTCCCGTGTTTGTTTCCCACACACGTTCTAGCCTGTAACGCCGTTTGAGTGGTGATTGTTTGGCTGAGACAATAAGAGCAGAGTGTGACCCCTGACCCACCCGGGTGTTGTCTCGTCCCATCGGCGCAAAATCCCCTTCCCCGCCTCCGTCCCAACTTTGCCGTCACGTCGGACTTTCTTCCCTCCCTCCCGCACTTGCTTTTCTTTGTTTGCCTCCTTTTTTTTTTTATTGCTTTATCTGTGTTATTGATATTGACTTATTGGCTGCTGGCTTTCTGCTGTATTGTATTCCTCGGCTCGGCGTTCACCTCTTTTCGCCTGTTATGTGGTTTTCATTTATTGGGGGTCAGGTGTCGCGAGCGCCCTTCCTCCGTGCTTTCCTCGTCTTCCACGCTCGGTGGCATGTTTACGGCGGCGGCGGCGGAATGAAAGCAATCCAAATAAGAGTTAATTGCTCTTTCCTCTTTTACTGCCAAGCATCTGAAAACGACTTGATTTCATTCCTTTTTCTTTTTCTTTTGGCCACATAAAAGATGAAGCGCTCAAGCAAGGCGTCTAAATGGATCAACGGTAATTAAATAGTGTAATTAAAAGACGCGGCAAAAAGTCTGTGAGATTGTCATGGGCAATTGAAGGCGGCTGACAATATACGCGCATACTGGATGGAGTTTGTGCGTTTTGCATGGAGACGATTTATTGGAGGCCATTTTCCAGATGGAAAATGTATTATTGAAGGACGGCGTATTTGGAATTGTGTGTCTTCAAAGGGCTGAAGAGCAATGTTGTTGATTGCCTTCAGGCTTTCGGGCTAATAAGAGGACATCACCGCAACATTTGTGCAGCACTCAAGCAATAAACATTTGTCCCAAATAAGAACCTACGTATCTCTTCAATGTTATTTTCATTATATTTCGAAACGGTTCAAGAACACCTTTTTATTTTTCAGCATTCGCTTACGAGTACACGGCGATACAGTGTACCGATACATTTGGTCTGCAATTACAGATAGTGGTGAACAAATCGTTTTCTTTCCTTCTGACTGTTCTGTATGATGGCCCAAACCTGCCAAAAGGAAAAAATCTATAAATAAGTAGAAATAAAAAAAATTGAATAAAAAAATAATTAAAAGTGAAAATGAATACAAAAATAAAAAACAAGATTTAAACAAAATAAATGTGGAAATAAATTGTCAATTTTAACGGACAATTTCAAGGTCAAATTATAGGTCAAACATTACTGTCAAGTTACTGAAATATGCACCAATCTTCTAAATGATTTCAGATTCGGAACCCTTGAAATTTGCTGGGCCGTAGTCCCCAAACATTTGCTCCGATTGACCTAAAATTGTGGTATTTAGTGTTGCGCCGTCACTATCAACAAGTACACCAAGTTTCATTCCAATCCAAATCTGCTTGGTTAAACACACTGGCAGATTTCCGCTAACAGACATTGCATCTTAATGGGCATATAATTCACAGCCATGCATGTCATTAACTCCAAATCGTAGAACTTCACCCAATTCATTGAAATAAGGCCAGTATTGGTCTGGTACCGATATATTGACACTCACGTCCCATATTATAATGATTATACATCACAATGCAAAAGGTTACAGTAATAACCCATAAAAATCGCTCACTTAAAAATCTGTAATATAGTAGGGGTGCGATCAATATAAATCCAATACCCGAAAGTCAGCCAAATGTTCAAGTAATTGTCAGACAAACGCGACTCCTGTTGCATGAGCCCAAAAAAATGCCATCACCTCATTAAACAAAGCGTGTCAAAAATGGAGGCGTAGTGTTTATTAAAAGCGCAGACCTCTTCATTTTTAATTCAGCGACGTCTGACTAATGATCCCGTCTGTGATGGTGATGTGATGAACCGACGTGGCAGCCGCTGACTGCGACGCCTCCTCACCCGGCAGCAAGGAACAAATGGTCTGGCATGGATGCGTATGCGGCACTTATATTTTCCTTGATGAGATTTCCACATTCAGATATATTTCTTCATTTCTCAATGTGTTGATAAATAAGATGTGCAAAAACTGTGCGGTATGTTAGTATAGATTTGTTTGTAAACACATTATACATGATTGAAGATTGCTGCTTTTCACCCTTTCAGTTTTCCTGATTTATATATTTTCTTTAATTGGGTGTGGCTAAAATGTGACATACCATGTTGCAATTAGCTAGCAAAAATACATCCTCCCTTCAAATAGTCCGCTCACAGTGCCTCGTCGTTGTGAGAGCACGCAACAAAAAACGGAAGAGTGTACAGGGGGAAAAAATAAAGTCAGACTTGACAGTCAGCATTTGGACCAGGGTTTCAGGCTGGCTTTAGAGCGCCTCATTGTCAGCCATAAGTACATGCGTGTCATGGAGAGAAAGCCGATGAGCAAGGCAAAAAAAAATAAAAAATAATAATCAAAGTCCGACTTGACAAGCCAGCATGTGGACCGGGGCTTCAGGCTGGCATGACCACTTTAGAGCGCCTCATTGTTAACCATGAGTGTGCACATGTCATGAAGAGAAGGCAGAAAAGCATTGTAAAAAATCTATTCAAGTCTGACAGCCAGCATGTGGACCAGGGCTTCACACTGGTGCTGCATTAGAGCGCCTCGTTGTCACGGAGTGATGGACGATGGTTGGATTTTAAGAGGCTTCGTGCCAAATTATTTTTGCAGTTCAAATGCAGTTGTGTAGGCATTAAAAAGAGTTTAGTTGAAGTGACATTCTTTTTTTTAGGCAGTAGTAGTGGGATTAGCAATTTGTGGTTCCAACGCATTCATTTGATAAGATCACAGCTTTTTTATTTTTTTTATTCTTTAATCTAAATATTAACAGTAGCTAAATTATATAGCGTTGTTGTGCCGTTTCGTCTACTTACGTGCAAAATGTGCGCATCGATAGCAGCTGACCGTACGATGGCTGTTAATGATCATCATTGCTGGGCCGTTGCTCGGCAAAACCGGTCTTTGGTGGGTGGGCGGGGTGGTGTGGGGGGGGGGCGCAGCGAGCGTTAACAAACCCCTATCGAGCTGGAAAAATCTAGAAAGTAAGTGGTTGGCCATGAGAGCGAAAATGTGGGAAGGTTCGGGCGTGACTATAAAATGGAATTGGAGGCTACTGTTGCGTTACGCCGAATGGATGGAGGAAATATAATGATGTAGGTGGATGCGGCCCTGTGTGTGAGTTATTGGCTTCTGTGATGAGGTTGTAGGCGTGCGCGCGTGTGCGTGCGCGTGTGCTGTGTTGAGCACTCAGTGGTACTTTGCTTGAACCCGATGAAACTGAACGGGCGTCGCTGCCCAGCGCGGCCGCCTAATGTTGTATTTTTTATCATCAACTCGGGGTCTGCGTGTCCCTGATGTCAACACGACAACAACACAAATGGGAAAACTACACGGAGGCTACATAGCGAAACAGAGAACGCGCTCGGACGGGTTAGCTTAAATGCTAACGTAGATTGACCAGATTTTCAAAATTATAAACACTACAAATATAAATATTTCCTGGTGAGAACTTATTGTTTAACTTAAGTTTAATTACTAGTCAATCTATGTTATTAATAAATGTTATTTCTTTAGCTTTTTTTTTTTTTCTTCTGGAGAGCTCAGCATTGTTCATTCGGTAATTTTTATTTATTTATTTTTTTCGTATTGTTCATTCGATTTGACATCATCATTGCTCTCCTTTTTTTAAAAAACAAATAAATTAAAAAAAAAATTAATAAAAAAGTTTTTTTTTTCTCTCTCTTTTTTTTTAAATATATATATATATATATATATAATTTTTTTTTTTTGTATGTGGGTGAGTATGTGCATGTGCGTGCGTGCGTGCGTGTGCGTATTCATCAGTTCACCTAAAGCCCATTAAAAAAAAATCCCACACTAATAATATAATATAATAATAAATTGCCAAATGCAGAAACATCAATGTAAATTATCACGATGTGGTGGCTCTCGCTAACAGACAGAATTAAGTAACCAGAATTAGGTTAAAAAATTCTATTCATTCGGTAATAATTTTACCGATTTGACATGTCATCATCATTGCGCTCTTTTTTTTTGTTGTTTTTTGTAAATGTTATTTCTTTAGCTAATGCTAAATGCTATCTTGGTTGACAGTAGTAAACGGCGATAAACAAGTCAATGTGCTCACCGTTTTCCAACCTTTTTTACTCTGTCAGCTTTTGGAAGCGCATGCGGGTTCCATATTTGAACAATGGAAACGCTCAGCTGGCATTTGGTTGCCTGCAACAGTCGGCTGGTAGGACGACATTTTCCGTGATTCTTAACCATGGAAGCAAGAAGTAGTTCTAGTTCCGGCATGACAAAAAACATACGCAGATGAAATGAGAACGCAAACATGAATTTGAAATGAATTTAACTTGTCAACTGCACATTGGCCAAACAGTTACTTGCTGACGGCCAACAAAAAACGACAGGACGTGCGGAAAAGTGGTACTAAACAAACAGGGCTGGCGAAGTATGCCGGAGCTCAGGACATTCAAACCCGGGACTGTCTCTGTTAAACTGCTGTTGTGGGCAATTTATTTCTGAGTAAGATTTGGGGAATCGTATTCGGAACCTCCGACTCATTCGCTGCCAGCCCGGTTCAAATGGATCTGTGACGTCTATAGCCGTCAATGGCACTGAATGAGTTGAAATGGATGTCCGGATGGTGTCCGCTCATTTTATAGCCCCCTTGAGACATGGCAGGTCATTTTCATTTTGATGAACTACACTTTAAACTTATAAATAACAGCTCAAGTCCATGACTGATCTTGAGGTTTTCTAATACAACATAATGCCCTTCGCTATGTCCCGGCATTGCTATGAATTCCTCCCACTTTGGTTTCTGCTGAGCTCAGCACACTCTCGCGTCAGCGCAGCTAATAAATGTACGCGTTTACATTTTTTTTTTTTTTTTGTTAACCATATGTTTCATCGTGTCTCCGCGGACCGTCAGCATCATTTTTTCTCTTAAATCCTTGTACCTGCTGTCAACCCGCTGAGCGTAAAACACATGCAGATTAAAGTCCTTCTGCTTTAATGCGCCGTACGCGCAACACATCCGTTGACTGCGCGAAGGCTGCTCGCGTACGCACGCGCACACATGCACACACACACACACACTTTCAGGTCCGTTCGGCATTTGTTTTCTGACCATTACAATGCCTTTTTTTTTTTTTCCCTCCCTGTACTTTTCACATATTTATTTGAACGCATAGTAGTTCTGTATTATAACTAAAGGTTAAATAAAAAAAAAAAAAAAATGAATGAATTTGCCTCCATTTTCTTCACAAAAGATAAATTGTGATACTTAATTTCACGAGGCAAAATTCCCGCAGACCCTCCGCATCCTGGTCACCACCTCTTCCAGCTCCTCTCCTGAGGCAGGCACGATCGAACCATGCGCACTAAAAACCAACAGACAATCAAATAGCTTCTTCCGTCTTGCCATCATTTCCCGAAATAGTTGACACAAAATAGTGGCACTTTGCAAATGTCGGCACACCCCTGTGTGACGATTACTGTATTGATTACACTGCAACACAATTTTTATTAAGTTTGTTCTGGTAAGTTGGTTTTGGTTGCGGGATCCAAAACTGATGTCAGTTTTTCTGTATCACATCAGGTTTTTTTAACTATAGATACGAGATGTTAAAAATGGTGAACAATATTGTACTTGACCGATATGTACTAAAAAAATCCAAATATAGACCTACAATGAAATGTTTATTTAACAAAGTTATGAATTCACAAAAGATATGGCTACTACCTCTTCATTGCTACTATGCTAGCTTTGTCAGCTAGCAAGGTTCTCAGCGCATTGTCTCACAAACAAGTTGCCGTGCAGCTGAACTGTATACGAGTCCAATTGTAATCAGCTCTTCTTGCTACAGTCTTTCTACAGCTCATCAGTGGAATTTTGCTCATTATGGGGGTAAAGCTGTGGAGAAAAAAAAATGAATACAAATTTGGAATCAGCATGCACGGTGTTAGTTTTGGTCAGCCTAAAAATGTATCTCAACAGATTTTTTTTTTTTTTTCAAATTGTTCCCCAGCGTTATACGTATTTGTAAAGCTGTCAGTCAATATTCACATCATATTCACATAAATGGTACCCTTACATAATATCAATATTTTCATGTGTCATGTCTGTCATAGTTGCTTCAGTATTAGCGGACACAAATGGCTTGTGTGTTTTACATATTGAGCATATTTGTATACAAATGATAAAAAAAAAAACACGTCACCTTTAAATTAGTGCTTTTGCCACAAAGTGAATCCAAAGTCAACTCAATAAAAGTCGTCGAAACATTGAGCCGCTGAAAAATGTCTGCCGTATTTCAACCCTTATTAGTGTTGACAAGTCGGTTACGTTATGAGCAAACGTGTTACAGACTTCGTTAGTTCATTTGCAAAGACTTTTTGGATGCGCTCGGGGGTTTATCAGGCTGACAGATTGTGAGGAAACACACACACACACACACACACACTCGCGCACGCACACACACTGGCTGGGCAGCCCACCAGGGTCCAGCCTGCACCTCCAGCCTGCCCACCCGGCAAGTTTACATGCGTGGGAGCGCTTGTTTGCGTGCTTGTTTCCTTCCTTTTTTTTTTCTCTTTCGCTTGATTTCTCCCGCCCCTCCTGATGGATGAAAATGTTTCCCCCGTCCGTCTCCCGCCGCTCGCCGCATGTGCGGCCTCCGGAATGTTCGCGCTTGTCTGTCACTTTGCATGCGTCGGCCTTTCACTCACGCGGGCGGAAGAGGAGATGTGCAAATCAAGAGATGTGAGCAGCTTGTTTGAGTGAAAGAATCGTTTTCCTTCCCTGCCAACGTTTGTGGATGCGCTTCAGCGTCTTTGAGTTTAATAGCGCGCGTGTAAGCCGCGACGATTCCATGCAAGTGACGACTTCAGTTATTGCTACGCGTGTCATACTTTGGAGGACTCATTCATCATCTTGCTGCGAGTGGCCCCGAATGGAGTTCAGGGACCACCAGTGGTCCTTATCAGCTTGTTAGTTGCCTTCTTTTGCTGCATCGGCGATTTAACACCCGAGCGGTGGGATTTCTGCATCCCACGGGAGCAGGGGTTACCCAATTATCATCTTGTTGAGACGTTACCTGCATTTCCGCAACAATCTAAAAAATCTCCACAAACTCAAGTGGGAACGTCTGAGAAATCGGCTCTAGTTGCCACTTGTAAATAGTGTAGGCATCAAAATACTTCAAAAAGAAAAAGAAAGCCTAACCTCGTTTGAGCTGAAGCTGTTGACTTCTAAGTCTTCAAGTATTTCCACAGGAGGTTTTCAATGTTCACACAAGTGTAGTGCGAAGGTGGCCCAGCAGCATTTCACATGAAGTGAAGCTTACTTTACTGGTCAAACTTGACATCTTCACAAGTGGATCCGGATCAGGCGTCGAGAAAAAAAAAAAAAAAAAGGAGAGCAATGATGATGACATGTCAAATCGGTAAAATTACCGAATGAACAATACTGAGCTCTCCAGAGAAAAAAATAAATAAAAAAAAAAGATCGGGCGTCGAGAGAGAAAAAAAAAAGGAGAGCAATGATGATGACATGTCAAATCGGTAAAATTACAGAATGAACAATACTGAGCTCTCCAGAGAAAAAATAAAAAAATAAATAAAATAAAAAAAATTAAAGATCAGGCGTCGAGAAAAAAAAAAAAAAGAAAGCAATGATGATGACATGTCAAATCGGTAAAATTACCGAATGAACAATACTGAGCTCTCCAGAGAACAAAAATTAAAAAATTAAAAAATTTAAAAAAAAAAGATCGGGCGTCGAGAGAGAAAAAAAAAAGGAGAGCAATGATGATGACATGTCAAATCGGTAAAATTACAGAATGAACAATACTGAGCTCTCCAGAGGAAAAATAAAAATAAAAAAAAATAAATTAATTAAAAAAAATAGATCAGGCGTCGACATTTCCGAATGTCATTTTAAGTGCGGATCTTCCACCTCAACTCAGCCAAACACCTTTTGTGTCCCTTTTGTCCTCCAAACTTTTCCACAAATTGAGACCCAGAGGGGACTAATGGGTCGTGCCCAACCCCTGATTGATCCACGTATTGATCCAGGTGTGTCTTAATAGGCATGACACTCCCATAAATACATCAGGCGAAGTCATTTGCAACATGGAATGGGCTAAGCGGGCCTTGCTTAACGGACGCCGTCCCACCTTAATGTCATCTAATCTTTGGAACACATTTGCGGTGATGGAAAGCTGCCGTCACAAAAGCAACCAAATTGCCGGCTGAGAGCGATTAGGGCTTCGTTGCCCGTTGGGCGCCTCTTTGTGCATAACCAAAATTCAAGTCAATTGTTGCATTGCCACGTGTTTGTCAGAAGATTTGTCCAAATCAAATCATTTCCCACATTAGTTGGACCCAAAAAGCAGGTGGAGTCGCTTCTTCTCTGACCTTTTTGAGGGCTTCGCCGTTTGGTTGCATCCTGGTGAGAATGTTGGTCAGGGGTCCTAAACACAAAGATTGATTTAAGGAAAAAGTTTGAAAAAAAAAAAAAGAAGAAGCCCCAGCAACATTTTTATTGACTGACTTGAAATTGGGTGGAAATTCGATTCGTGACATCATCGGAGTAAAAATAACTGTTGCTTTCATTCTCACCATTTCAATATTCAATCATTTAGTTCTGCAACATCTTAACGACCAATTTGTGTCTGCAAAGCGCACGCCGGGCTTTTTAAAGGAGCCCCTGCAGGAAAGCAGAAATATGCGTGACAAATACACATATTTATAGAGAAGCAAACACACTCACGCCGGAGCCGAGTGAGGAGTCAAACATCTTTTCCGAGACGATGTCGGATTGGCAGCGATGCACTAATGAGCTCTTCAAGCCTTTGCTGCCTCTTCGGCGTTAACAAGCTCAAAGTACACACAGACCAACTTCTTCCTTT
Source organism: Vanacampus margaritifer (assembly GCF_051991255.1). Taxonomy (NCBI): domain Eukaryota; kingdom Metazoa; phylum Chordata; class Actinopteri; order Syngnathiformes; family Syngnathidae; genus Vanacampus; species Vanacampus margaritifer. The sequence continues at coordinate 27,237,586 of NC_135440.1, read as the reverse complement.
CCGACTCTTTTGAACGCACTTCCAAGAACTGCGGTGGCCCGACTGCATAAAAAAAAAAGGGGGGGGAGGGGGGGGGGGCGGGCTGCAAATAATGGACTTGTTGACCCAGCGAGGATCGCCAGGAATCGTGTGGACTGGGCAGCAGTGTTGTTCATCTCAAGCAAAAATATTTGTTAATAAAGAGATCCGGTCTTCAACTACTAAGTGTGTTTCAAAATAAAGTATTGTAAAATATAGTAAAATAAATTAATAACCACATACTGCAATTTTTTTTGTGTCCAGTGCAAAACTGCGGAACAGCAAAGCAACATTTAAGTGCAAGAACTCATTTTGTGCTTTCACTCAAACTAGCTCGAAATGTATAATATTATTCCAGCACTATCATTCGTAACATTTCTTAATTGTATATACAGTATATATATAAATATATATATATATAATATTAGGGTTCCTCATGTTGTAGTTTAGTGCAGTATAAGACCTGGTTCAGAACTAAGTGGTGTCTGCCATCTAGTGGTGAATACTGATATTGCAACATAAAACTATACAGTGGAGCCCTGATATTCACTATTGATGTTTTGTTGTTAAACATCCAATATGCATTTTCTACAAAAAAATGGGGGGTTGCCCTCCAAAAAAAAAAAAAAATTTAAGGAAGAAAATTGAAAAAAAAAGTGAATTAGCGGATGAATTAAAAAAAAAAAGAAATTGCCCATCCCTGCTCTAAAGCAATGTGTTTTGCCATCTTTTTTTGGTGGGTGTCTACTTCCTGTTTGTATTCTGTCCGATTTTTTTTTTCCCTTTTCTGCGCTTCTGGGTCACATGTTGTGCATTTCACCTGCAGTTGTTTGTGCCACTGAAGACGTAGCCTGCCGTATTAGCTTCATGCTAAGCATGCTTCACCTGCTAGCTTTTGCACATACAGTAAGATCGTACACAGCACATAAATACATTTATTTATTTATTTTTTCGTTTTATGTATTTTTTTTAACCACACCTACAGATGACCTTTGCCCGTGTGTTCCAAACGTCACTCTTGAGTGCAAAAAAAAAGAAAGACGTGGCCACGCTTGTCATAACTGCATATTACAAGACTAAAACATGGCCGACGTTTGTTTGAGCGTTACAATGCGAAAAAGTTACTTAAAACTTTAGCTGTACATTAAAAAAAAAATCGTTATAGTGGCTCCAGTTTGGATTTTTTATCGCGTTGATATGCTGTGTGGAAGGAACGTATGCATGTTGTGAACGTGCCCTTATCTTACTTTAAACCAATTACAGTGATGGCAAGCAATCAATTGTGCAGAAATGCCGTTAGTAGCAAGCAGGTCAGGCCCGAGAAACTCGACTGTATACGCAGTTTATGTATCGACGACGACGACGTGGCAGGAAGGGCGGGGCGGTTAATTTATTCCGGGTGGTTTGCATTCCCAACGCTTCCACGTAGGGATGGGGAAGGAAAGAAGGAAAGAATGACGGATGGATGGAAGGATGGAAGGAAGGATGGAGGTAAACGGAGAGACGAGGGAAGAAATGGAATGCAAGGAAGTGAATTGGGTCAAAGTGAGCAAATCAGATGAAGTGGCAGAGTCGGAAATCAATCAGCAAACGGACCGCCTTGATTTAGGAGCTTAATTCAATCTGTGACCGAGCTCGTAACTCAATCTACTTGTATATCAAAGCAATTTCAATATTGGAATGGAATAAAATAGCATTCATCTGTTTCGGGCCCACAAAAAAAAAAAAAAAACACCCACATTTGGTTTTCTACATGTTTTTAAAGAAATGAGTACAGAGGTGCCTTGAGGTAAGTTTAATTTGTTCCAATTTCGTGCTTGTAACTTAAATCATCAAATGAGGAAAAAAATAGCCCTCCACAATATTTGACTTTATAAAGACATGCAGCTAAATAGTTGACAGACAGATGTGTACAGGGAACATAAAAATAAAAATGGCCGTCTGTGCAATGGAAGACGTCTCAGCTCCACACAGCTCCTCGCAGGGGATAAAGAATACATGACTACTTTGATATGGAATGTCTAAATGTGTTGCTAAATCATGATTAGATATCAGCTGTTTAAAGGGTGAAATATGAATTTCTCACTATGTGTTAGCATGATGTGTTAGCAATAGCATTAAGACCAAAGGCTAATCTGTGTTTGTTTTTCAAAGACGCAACGTTTTAATTGTTGTCGTTTTCTGTTTAGTTGGTAAGTAAACTTGAACTAGGAACAACAAAAAACAGCTTGAAGCTGTTTTTATTTATTTATTTTGTATTGTAGTTGTAGCGTAAATCAATTCATTATTTAAATAAGTGAGGACAACTCGAGGTGAATGCCTGCACTAACATTGAGCGCCTCTAGGGTCACCGTTTCTGTTTTTGAATTATTTGACAAGGATGACACGAGAAAAACCTCAAACGGCAGTTGATAATCTGAAGGTTGCTACATTTAATAGACGACTTCCTAAATGACAGAATGACAGCTCGCAACTCCAAAAAAAGAAAAGAAAATGTGCACTTTAGCCCCATTTTGGACGACTGCTCTGTATTAAATATCAAATCCGTCTTGGAAAGTAGGAGAAGCGGCTGGATGTGATGTGGCAGAGTCGTTACTGGTTTGCGCTCATTTTCAATGCACACTTTCATAAAGCGTGACAAATGGCTGCATTTATTCATTTGCTATTTGCCACGAATTCCTTGTGACTGCGCAGCGCTCTAATCATGTCAGGAATCCGCAATAAGAAAGAAAAATTAGCGGGTGGGGGACTTCACCCCCCCCCCCCCCCCCCGTTTTTTCTCCTGCATGCCGGCTGGTGTGACACAGACAAAGCGATTGGAGGACAAATTGCTCAATTTAGCAGCCATCCCTTCCGCTTGTGTTAACACAACAGCGGCGGCCATTTGCATCCCGGTTGATTTGCTTTAGCGTTAGCCTCGCTAGCGCCTTGGCCGACCGGCCCTGCTAATTAAGCGGGCTTTGCACAGCCCGCGCTATTTCAGATTAGGTTAGCGCGCCAAGTCGAGCAGGACAGGACCACTACGTCTTGCTTTGTTGCACCCCCCCCCCCAACCTCCCCTCTCTTGGTTTCTCCTTGTCGACCCTCGTTTGGTCCACGGGGTCGCAGCCAGCCATGACAAGAGCTGAGGCCTCGTTTTCTCGCGTCCGTGTCCTTTTACGGAGCTGCAGATTAACTCGGGGTCAAGTTAAGGGTTAGGGGAGGGTTAATAAAAGGTTAGGGCCCTTTTTTGTGCGTCTTTCTTTTTCGGCGTGCGGAACGTCCAGCCGAGCGTGCAGCGCCGATGCCCGGCGGCCGATAAGAGACGAGGCTTTGATGGCAACGTTGAGGGATGGCCGGCCAGTAAGCACTTTTATTGGACGCTCGCTTGGATTTTCTCTGTTTATGATCAGGGAAGAAAAATGGCTTATTTGATCATCGCGCCGCCCGCGTGGGTCGTTGTAGGTTATTATAATTGATCGGGCTTTTTACGACGTCAGGGATTCTGTTGTGGGATGAGATGAAAAAGTTTGTGGGGGGGCATTTGCCCCTTTTGTTTCTATTTGCATCTTGCTGATGACGCATCATTCGTCCTGCAGGCGAAATCCAAAATATTAGCATTCGGCTTTCGTTCAAGATCACTTTTTAAAAGTGGAAGTCAACGTTAAACATTTCTTGACAATAATTCTTGATAATAATATGCGACCTCACTAGTCTAGACATTCGGAGTTAACTCATTCACTGCCATTGACGGCTATAGATGTCAAAAATTCATTTGAACTATTTCTATTAGTTTCACATTATTTTCCACTTTTGTTAACAAGAGTATGAAAGCCTAGGAGAAAAATGTATTGTACGTTTAGAACAATAAAATTTGTGATTAATCGTGAGTTACTATTGAAGTCATGCGATTAATTACAATTAAAAAATGTAATTGTCTGACGCCCCAAATTTTTTACTAATATTTTCTTTTTTGTTTGATTACTTAATTATTTAAACTCAAGATTAATCACTAATTTTATATCTGTTCTATATGTACAATACATTTTTTTCTAGGTTTTCATACTCTTGTTAACAAAAGTGGGGGAAAAATATGAAACTAATAGAAATAGTTCAAATGAATTTTTGATGTCTATAGCCGTCAATGGCAGTGAATGAGTTAAACAGCAAAATCAGGGGGCGGCCATTTTGTTACTTTCAGGGCTCTGGTAACAACTAATCGCAGCTCACCTGTTTTCTAAAGCTGCACTGTGATTGTGACTGTGTTGCAAAATGGCCGCCTATGAGATAGATACAAATGGCTATACAGACGCCTAAACAGAATAACAAATTTAGACTAGTGGGATATCGTTGTCCCCCAATTTTTAGGGGGGGGGGGGGGGGGTGTAGACTTCCCCCTTTAAGGAAAGAGAAAACCGACATTGGGGGAAACTCAGCCATTCGCCGCTCGCTGCATGTATTGTACTTGAGCTTTCAGGTTTGATTTGAACTCAATTTATTTTTGGTTTTACACAATACTTACTGTGACTTTGTTCAATCTTGTACTTGGCAAATATTCCATGTAAAATAATAGAAAACTAAACTAAGGAAATGGATGGAATGGATACTAAAAACTAAACTAAAATGAAGCATTTAGGAAAAAATAAAAACTAATAAAAAGCAACAAACTCACTCTAAAAATTAATCAAAACTAACCATTTGAATTCTTAACAAGTCAAGGGAATGAAAAATAGATACTGTACTTCTACCAATTTAAAAAAAAAGGTACTGAAGTTGAATATGATAAATTCTTATTATTTTTTATTTTTACTCCCTTTTTTCCCCTTTTTTTCCTCCTGGAGAGAAAAAAAAAATCTTATTATAATTACATTGTCTTTTTGTAGTCATTTGGTCTTAAAATGTAAAAATGGTTGAGTATTTACTCCAAATGAATACAAAAGTAATCCAAATGTATTCAAATGTAATTAATTACATTATTTGGAGAACGTAATTGAAATAGTTACACTACTATTACATTTTCAACAAAGTAACTTGCGATCGTCCAAACACTCGTAAATACTTCAAGAGATCAGAACTTTTTGTACAATATTATCATATTATCCAACACTTTGTATGCGTATAAGTGTATTTGTTTTATATTTTTTTTAAAGCACTGTAAATGCTATAAATAACAACATGGTTGCATATTATTTAAATAGAGTATTTCATATATCTCAGATTTCACTTATTGTGAGATTACTGCAATGGAATTTTAACTCGATGCTGATTTTTCCGAGTAAATTGAGTTGAGAGCTTCATTACGGAACAAATGAAACTCGTAAGTCAAGGCACCGCTGTGCAAACATTTCACATCCCTTAATCCTCGTAATCCTGTCAAGAACGAATCGAGTAAACTCGCACGTGCTAGCGTCATGTCGCTAGGCTGTCGCGTGCCCAATAATAATCCGGCTAAATTAACTAAATAAATGACAGTTTAACAAAAGGTCGCGTGCGCGGAGAGCGACCAAGACGGATGAAACGAAAGCACGTGGCGCGCGCGCACGTGATGAACGAACGCCGCGCCTCTAATGAAGATGAAGCGCGTTGGCGGCGCGCCAAGTTTGAAGATCGGCGGCGGCTGATGGATGGCGCCGATAAAGGACAACATGTCCGACGTGGTCATCGCCCGCCTCGGCCGCCCGCCTCGGCCGCCCGCCTCCACCCGGGCTTGCCATTGGCCGGTTGGCCACGCGGCCGCTCCTGGCGGCGGAAGGGGACGCGGGGCCTGCGTGTCACCGCAGCAACTTGCTGGCCACCAGCTGTTGCCAGGCGCCTGTCGCCATGGAGATGTATATGATGGGGGCGGGGCTGAGCTGGGAGAGAATGACAATGGGGTAGAGGGCTACCCTCGGCGTGTGTGTGCGTGTATGTTACTCTTTGCATGTGAGTGTGTGTGTGCAAAGTCACATGACATGCAAGTGCACGTTGATTCAATTTCATAGCCCAAATAAATCAAGCAAATATGTAAAGATTTCAAGTAAAATGCCATGAAATTAACACAAGGCGAGTAACCGCGCGTTTGTGTGTGTGTGTGTGCGTGATGGTGCGCATGGCTGTATTAAAAGCGTTTTTCAAGGCAACACAATTACATTAATACACACGGGTGACTACAGATGTTGATTAAAGTGTGTGCGTGTTTGTGTGTGTGTGTGTGTGTGTGTGTGTGTGTGTGTGTGTGTGTGTGTGTGTGTGTGTGTGTGTTTAGGACCGTCTTTCCTGTATTTACAACAATAATACATTTTTCCATTCAGCTGTCATTTTCTACATCATTTATCCTAACGAGATGCATGTGAACTGAAGCTAATCTTGAAATTGCTGCGACTTGGAAAGCTAGCTTTTAGAATTTAGTTTGATTTCAATAAAAAAAAAAATTTATTTTTTTTTTAATGCATGTATTTGTTTTTTCCTTAATTAATTCGATTTCGATTCACAAGAGTTCAGTTCGATTCAATTTCGATTTTTTTTTTTTTTTTTTTTTTCGATTCGATTCACATATTGATTAATTATGTAACATCAAGTCTTCTTAAATATTAATGACATCATAAAAAGGCAGTAACTGGTTAAATGATTTAGTTTAGTAATGAAAATAAATCCAATTATTTTGGAAAATATGTTTCTACACCATTGTTTTTTTCATATTTCTAATTCAATAATTGTAAATACAAATCAAAAAGATTCTGAAATGTCATAAACGGCCATAAATCAGGTCTTTCATGAATGTATGAAAATACTTTTAAATTCATGTGAACAGTACATTTTAAGAAAAAAGTAAGATACAAAAATTTAGGGACTTAAAATGCTTTTTTTTTTGTTAACTTATGGGGAAAAAAAAGAGATATTAAAATAATTGTTACATTTTTTCCAGCCCCGGTTAACTCTTTGACTGCCAAAAACGTTAAATAACGTTTAGTAAAATCCTATGGAGGATTGCCAAAGACGTTAAAAGACGTTTTTTTTTCAAAACAGAGTTGAAACTAACCATTTTCTATTGTTGATTACTGAAAAACGGAATAAGGTAGAAACAAAAAAAAAATTCTGATGAAAGATGAGAGTCCAATCTTTCATTTGGTAGTATGTGTGCTTCCATAGTCTAAACACATAATTTTCTGTGGGCCTTGAAAGATCAGTCAAAAATGCTTAAATCGGCTGGCACCCACGGCATCCCTTTTCTGAAAACGTCTGGCAGTCAAAGAGTTAAAATATGTGTTTGGACGGATGGACGAACCACACACAACTTGACGAAAAACCACACACACAGAACGAGCTAGTTCTTCAAATCTCCCACTCCGGAGTGCGTTTCATATGTTGTCGCTGTTTTCTGGAGCGTAACACAAACACAATCTGAAGCAAACAAACAAGCAAACACACACACGGCACATCGTCGCAGTGGGACATAATGTGCTTGGAGGCCTTCGCCCGCCGTTGTTAGCCGGTGCGTGCGTGTGCGTGCGCGTGTGTGCGTTGTTCGTAATGAGCTGCAGTGTTTCTCGCATGCTTTACAAAGACGAGTGTGTGCCGTGCTGGATGCGCTCAAACAGCCGCCAGAATGGATCATTAAATATGTTGTATGTTGACCATGACATGTAATCGTGCCTTTTACTGCTACATGCTAAGTATGCGGATTGTGCTTGTTGGCGCGTTGAGATCCAACCCGTGGAAAATTGAAAATTTTAATTGCGTGTATACGAATCAATGAAGTGAGTTAAATGCCGTTTCATTGTCTTTATTGCTCACTTCCAGCTCACTGTTCCGCATACACTAGCTGGCGAGATGATGACAGGCAGCTTGTGAATGGTACAAAGTTTAGGCTCCGCCCCCGGTCATCATAACAATGAAAAGATAATCTCGTCATTGGCCCATCTGTGTGTGAGCCTGAATGCGAGCTGACTGGCTTGCATGAAACCCTAAAAAAAGATCCAATTTGTCAAAAGAATCAATCTTGCGCCTCAAGGGTATTTTGATGAAAGGATGTCGCAGACGTGTCAAATGAGGGACCTAAAAAAAAAAAGCAAAACAACATTTCAAACGATTCTTGATTTGACATTGAGGAACAGAACACTAGACAGGAGCTTTCACAGAAGTGACCTCAGCTAACTTTTGCTAACCGTATCCCACTGAAATAATGACTTCACGTCGGGGTTCGTTCAAGGTCGCAGCAATACCTTAAATGTTCTCTAAACGTCTTAATGCTCTTTCCTGTTCCTTGCAACAATAAAGACCATTAAGACTGTTTTGAGAATGTTAAGGAAACGCTGAGACTTGGAACGAATGTCATCATTGATGATTATTCCTCATTTTCGTCCGCTTTGTCTTCCTCTTATTCAAACTTTTTTTTTTTTTTGTCACATCACATTCCGAACTGGATTTCATCCATTAGAAACGTGTATGTTCAATTTTGAGTTGTTATGTTGCATTTTCTTAGAAAGTGCAAATGCCGGCGGATTCCCACTTTGGAGAAAGTGGCAGGCGGGCGAGTTTGTCAATTTTCTCTCAAAATCAGACACACTTTTTTTAGTTTGGCATTTCAATGATCTTTTTTAACCCATTTAATTTTTTCTTAGTTCCCAGTTTCTTTTATCATGTTGACTTTTAGCTTTGTTTTTGCCTTTTATTCGATTTTCTTTTAACATTTAGATTTGTTTTTATTTGGTTGTCTTTTAGCTCCATTGTTTCCTTGGGGCCTTTCCTCACATGGTTTCTCTGTGCCCCACCATTTTTATTTTATTTTTTATTTATTTTTTTGTATGTTTTTCTTTTTTCTTTTTATTACTTTGGGTTGCTTTTTAATGTATGAAAGAGTCTAAATAAATAAAGTATGAATGATTGATTGCATTTGGCATTGGCAAGCTGCAAGTATTCCTATTGCAAGTACTCAGTTACTTGCCACAAGTGCTCATTATCGCATGGCGGGTGGCGGATGGCGAGCAGCCTCCAGCCCAGCTCCCGACTGGCAGCCGCTTCTTTTACGCCGCCGCCGCCGCGTCGCGTCGACAGCTCGTCAGCCTTAAGTGTCATTTAGCTATCAAAACACACGACTCCCCAGAGCTTTTTTGGGTTATTAAAAAATGAACACACTTCCCCCGCTGCCACCAGGGGGCCGCGAGTGTGCGCGCGCACGCGTGTGATGTTCATTTTGGCAGCTGCGAGACGTGGCTAATACCAAGAGTCACCCAATGTTCCCTTAGAGGAAAAATCAAGTGTGTGTGTGTGTGTGTGTGTGTGTGTGTGTGTGTGTATTTGCCTGTGTCAAATGCTCCTTTTCATGTGGTGAATGTGTGTGTGTGTTTGAGTGCAAGCTTGTGTGTGCGTGACTTTATGAAAATTGCTCATTTCCATCTCTAAGAAATTTGTGATATTTTCTCAAATGCTTGGAATGCGTGTGTACCATACATAATGAGCATGCAACAATATTCTAATAATAATAATAATTAACAATATGTCAAATGTCAAGTGCATGTGTGAGTTTATTATGTCTGAGGTTTTTTTTTTTTTTGTGAGTAGTAGGATTTTTTATTTATTTTTTGGTGCATTTGAGATATTGTTTGTTGAATGGAAGATTTCTTTGGTTTGTGAAAGAGTTTCTATTGGTTGTCATATGGATATATGTGAGTTTTGTGTGAGATTTTTCTGATGTGGGTGAGAGGTTGTTTTGGTGTGTGTGTGTGTGTGTGTGTGTGTGTGAGTGTGTGTGTGTGTGTGAGTTTTTTTTTTTTGTTCATGGTGAGTTTTCGAGTTATTTGGACTATGAGTGTTTTCCTGCTATGAGAGAGGTTTATTTATTTTTAAATTTATTCCTGTGCCACTAAGATATTTTTGGGGTGAATGTGAACGTTTTTTTTGGTGCATGAGGGTTTTTTTGGTACATTCTTCAGAAGTTTTTAAAAATGTGACTTTTTTTTTTGTGTGTGTGAGTTTTTAGCACATGAGAATGTTTTCTTGTTTGTATTTGTGACGGGTTTTGGGTGCATGACGAGTTTTTTGGAGTGCTGAGAGGATTTTTTTTGGGGGGGCGGGGGGTGAGTGTGAGTTATTTTGGTGTATGATACTATTTTATGTGGGAGTTTTTTTTTTGGTGCATGTTAGTTATTTTAATGACCTTGTGTATTACTTTCACGTCACTCAACAGGCCAGCCCGCCTTTTAAAGGCACACACACACACATTCAGTGTTACAGATACTACAGTGTAGAATGTGAGGGATTAGTGTATTGTACAACAAGTTGATCTTTATCCCCTCATTGCTGTCTGTCAGGGGCCAAATCCCCCCTTTTTGCATGTCCATCCATTATCTTTGGGGCCACAACAGTCCGTCAATTAACTTTGTGTTGCTCTTTTTGATGTTGATTCAACGACTGAAAACTTTGTTTGACTGTTAACATGAGAGGTTTGATCACACGCCCTCAGTTATTTTGAGAGGGAAGGTCATAAAGGAAGATTTCTTATCAGAACGTTGCCGCAGCAAAATGAGCTGTCAGACTAATAGCAAATATTGACTATTGTACGTGCGAGCGTATCGACGTGCGTGTGCTCATTTCAAGTTTGACAGAAAGCGCAGATGTCAGTTGCATACTCGAAAAAAAGAAAAAAAAAGCACGCTCCAACCGAATTCTCGCCTCGGCTAAATCTGTGCCGCATTAATATTTATAAATTCCGCTTTAATTTTCCGCTCATTTACTCAGTGAGCTCGGGCTCATAGGTGTTGTGTAGAGCTCACGCTCACTCGGGCTCTTTTATTTGTTTGCGGGAGCTTTAACGCTAATTAGTTTGAGTCCAGGGGAAAACAATAATTGGCTCCCTGGGGAGATTTTGGGGGATGACAAAGGAATGGAGGAAGGAGCTGCTGAGGAACTTGGAAGGCATGATTGGACGCCGGCAGCCATGACACTACCCAGATGCAGGTGAAACGCTACATTGGATTTGAAATTTCTATAAAATGTCCCAAGGCTCGAATAAACTGTTAAGCAACGATCAAATCAAGCCATTCGAGGCCATGTCGTTGCTTTGCTGTCCTAGCATTTAGCCAGTTAGCAATACTTGGATGCTGGACCGGCATGGCGGACTCTCTTAAGTTAGCTTAGCGCTAGCTAGCCGTTATGTATTTAAAACTTGACCAAAAGTGAAACAACACGTTTGGCCAGTGTACGGCGAGGGATCCTGTACGTTAATTTGAAACTAAAAAGGAAAACCTTTCCGTTTGTTGACACGGCTGCGTTAGCATGTCCGGCGCAGACAGTCTAGAACAAAAAAAAAAAAAGTGAATATGAGCCTCTGTAAAGCGCTTTGGACAACATATGGTGTTATTGATATAGCGGTATATAAATATATTCCATTGACCGGTTTGCCATTATAATCATATTTGCCAAACGTATTGGTAACCCTTTGCCAGTTAGTTGTTCCGGGTTTCGATGCTTAAACGTAAATGAATAACAAATGCAGATTTTGGGTGCTTCTTTTTTATGTGGGTTTAAGTTTTGTGCTAAAAATGAACCAAAAAAGCAGTTGGAAGTCCATTTTATGCATATAAACACTCCAGTGGCGTGTTTGCTATCACTGTGAGACATCAACTTTTTCCAGTCGCACGCTGGTTTTCGTCAAGGGTGCGTTTGCAAGTCGTGCGGCGTCGCTAACCGACGCTGACAGGACCGTAACATTTGAGTGACAGAGCCCCCCCCCCTCACACACACACACACATATCCCCTCCTGTGTCAGGATGCAGCTCAGGAGATGTCGGGAGTCTGACGTGCAGCGAGAGTGAAGGGGTGACAAAGTGAGACAAACAAGAGCGCAAAATGGCAGACAGGCCGCTCGCCGGGCGGCGCAGATTGAAAAGATAGCGGCCGGGACGGACGCCGCCGTGAAATCCAATGAGGGCGAAGATGATGATGACGATGATGAAAAGTAGGCCACGCACGTCTCGGCCAATCAATCATTCCGTTCATCTCAATGCCGTTCCCAAATCCGTCCTTCTCGCGTTGCGTAACCCCGTTGCAAGTCATCGATTCATTATTTTTTCCCGATATCTTATTCATTTCCTTCCGCTGCTGCACTTTCTCATCCCGGCAGCAACATTAAATAGATGAAGGAATGTGGGCAAATAAAAAATAAAATAAAATAAAAAAAAGTCAAATGTGTTAACATGCAGCTAAATGACATTTCAGACCATCTCGCTTGAATGCAGACGTGTTGACGTCATATGCTAACATTTGAATCCCAAAGTGAAGTAAGTTCAAAAAACAACGTTTGTCCATGTTTTTGTAAAAAGGAAGACAGGCAAAAAAATCTAAGATTTTTTTTTTTTTTTTTTTAACTGCTTGAAAGATACTCATACATCAAATGCAAATTTTGTTGCAGGAGTGCGGTACGTTTTTGGAGGGTTCATATTACGTACTACATCCGTTTTTTTGTAAACCAGATGCGCTGGTAGCTGCTAAAAAAAAAAAAAAAAAAAACTGTTCCCCCAGAAAACTTGCTAATACTGGGATAAACTTCATCAACAGGGGTGGGTGGGGACAAGCGCCGAAACATATTCATTTACTGGAGGGGGGTTCGGAGTCTGCCTGGCTTACCGCCACACTTATAAAACACTCGGGGAAACCCTGATTCTCTGTCTGGGATGCAAATTTGGGTCTATTAGCAAAGCCTGGATTTCAAAGCAAACATGGTGAGGTGCTATTTAGCTGTTACGCTGCACACAAATTGAATCAGTTGTCACTGGAAGTGAAATCAGACCCAAGTGTAAATGCTTGTAAATCCAGGTTAAAAACTGTTTTTAGTCATTTAAAAAAATCCATTTCACTCTACAGTATTCTAGAAACTTGACACTTGTTATTTATTTTGCTTGCTTTTAAATGTGTCTTAAATCTTCAGTTTGTTTGCTATTTTTGTTCTCTTGGCTAAACATCAGTTTTCAAGAATGTTTCTCCGCCGGCAACACTAGTTGACACGTTATTTGCTATATTTTTCAAATCTATATGTCCGACTGCTTCTTTATGGCTTTTCATCTGCGACGTCGTGACGAACGTGTTTGTCAATTTCGCGTCAATTCGAAGGCTCATAAGTGGACTTGAACTTGCACAGCTCAAGCCTTACTATTGCCCTCCTGTTCATTTCCCTCCTTTTGTTGAATCTCGCAGCCGCCCATCACCGTCCATTCGAGCTCCTCCAGCCATTAGTCACATCGTCACGGGGTCGCTCGGGGTGGCGGTGCGAGCTCGCTTGCCGCCTGCTGCTCCGAGCTCACCTTCTCGTCTCCCGACGTCGGCTTCTGTCTTTTTGTGTCCGGATCCTCCATCAACACTTGTTGGCGTGGCATCAGGTTGCAGCCGCCATTTTTTTTTATTAGCCACATCAAAGAGTCGACCCCCAAGCAGCCAATTCTGCCTTTGCTCATTTCCAATCGAAGCCGCCGCGTTCTCGTCTCATTGCAAGTGCAAATCAGCCGTGTGTCTCAATTGAGAGAAACAAATAGCGCCACTGATGTGTTTTCTTGCTGCTTTGAAAGGATGGACTTGCGCTCCTGGGAATTCATTCAGGAAAATTGACTGAGCCAATGACATGATATTAATAACCCGCACAAAGCGCTCGTCTCCTTATCAGGGCCGATCCTTTAATTGGCCTCAGAGTTTACAGTCATCCGTCTGTCCAATGTAAGCGAGCGTCCGTTGGGCCGCCTCATCATCCGACCGACAACCTGTCAGCCCTGGATGTGTTACCAGATTGCGTAATCCCTCAAGTCTGTTTTGGCGGTCGACCCAGGTTGGTCTTTTAACAGTCAGACGTAATCAAAACATCTCCAGAGGAAGTCCTCCAGTCTGGAATACCAAATTCCGATCAACTGGCTTCCTTGGAGCACGTTCATACTTGCGAATGAAGGGGTTTCCCTCCAATTTACTGTACTCGCTTTTTCGTAGTTGGGTCGCGAGTGAGTTGAACTTGATCCCAGCTGACTTCAGACGAGAAGCGAGGTACACCCATGACTGGAACCAGCCAATCTTTTCTATTGTATTTAAAAAAAAAAAAGCCCTTCTGACGACAAATCCAGGATGTAGCCCATCTCTCGCCCCCCAAAGTCCGCTGGAATTGGCTCCATCTTTTTTTGTTTTGTTTTTTGTTTATTGAACATATAAACCAGCAACAAATACTGCAATTAAAATAAAAACATTTACAAGAAAATATATATATATATATATATATATATATATATATATATATATATATATATATATATATATATTTTTTTTTTTACATACAATTATATATTAAAAATATTTTTTGTACTGTACACAATCGCTGATTGTCTAAGATGAACTCTAGTCAGAGCCATAAAAAGAGAGAGTTTGGCCAACTCTGTTTTCAGCAGGGTAACAAGATGGCGTCCATTTGTCATGTGACAAGCAGTCGACCAATCACGGCCAAACTCTCTCTAGATACGGCTCTGACTATAGGGTTATACTGGCTCCCTCTAGTGGTGTGCACAAGAATCACTGAATCCTTTTTTTATTCAAGTCAAATAGTACATTGAAAAGATGAAATATGAAAATGGATGAACAGATCTTATCAAGCAATGGCAAGAAAATGAAGGGAGATACAAATTAAGATAAGATTGAATAAATTTGGAAGCGCTTCAGCGTAGCCGTGCGTAGAATTTCAAACCTGAAGACGTAGTTTCAGGCCGAGTGACTAAATTAAATCTTAAATCTGTGACCAAAGTATAGCATGATGATTTAAGCACGGAAACAGAAAATAATGAGGTGCTAGCTGAGCGCAGGTGCTAACAGTGGCTACATTTCGCATTACTGAAACCCCCGCTAGCAGCGGCAAGCGGCATAGACCAGCAAGGAAATATGAAAAGGACTACATTACATTGGGTTTTATTACAAGTGGAAGAGAGGAAGGTCGCGGTGTGTGTTAGCTGCTCAAGTTATTAGTAATGAAAGCCTGAAACGGAGAGAGGAAGTTGCATCATCTGTTATCCGACACATCTGCGTCACATCTGCGTCCAACGGCATCCGGGCCAGCAAGGAAAACCGATTGTTCACACGATCACCGCTTGACTCGCCAACATGTTTTTCGGAACTCCCATATAGCTGCTAAATAGTGCTCTGGCGGTCATGGCTTTTTTTTTTTTTTTGTGCTTGTTCACGTCTTTTTAATGTTGTCTCGGCAAGTGCAAAATGTGTTCAGGATCAGCGTGAAATAAACAAAAGGTGTCTGATTCTAATTCCATCACCGTTGTCGTTGTGTTTAAAAAAAATAAAATAAAAATAAAATAGTTAACACGGTTAAGACTCAGTGTGCGTGTGGGCGCAGGCAATCCATTTGTTGTGGTTTTTTGGAATTTGCTGACATTCACATATAGACCGCTGCCAGCCGTATAGAACATTTAATCAGTTTAAATCGCAGCCAGACAGTTTGCTGGCACCTCACGTCGGATTAGCGGCAAGCGAGTTCTTTATAAAGAATGCAAATACGTGGCAAAGCGCGGCAATTAATTTCCGTCCCGTTGCTGTGAAGCACTAAGGAAGGCATTATTGAAAGTTTATTGATTCTTATGGGGCAAACAGCGGAGACGTTGCCAGCAAAAAGTAGTTTTAGTTGTTATGCAACATTAATTGGACGCTATGAGTGATGGGAACGCCGCGCATAGTTGTCGCTTGGCGTTGCTCGCAGCAGCTTCAGCTCAATTTTCAATCCAATATCATCTCTTGTTCAACACATTTGACTTAATTATAGGGAAAGTATTTGATTTAAAAAAAAAACAACAACACCTAGGCACTTAGTTTAGTAGTTTTTGTTTTCTTTTCTTTTCTTTGATATTTGGCGCATTTGCACAAGCCCGTAAGTTGATACGTATTACACTGGCAGAGGTGTGAAACGGATGTTTGTTGCAGATGTTGGTCCACGGGCCACATCGCAGTTGTGTTTTCTCTTGGAGGGCACACACAAATAAATATGATCACATATACATATGGAAGCAGATTACATTCACTTAAGGAAAAAATGTGTTTTGGGGGTGGCGGGGTTTCTTTTTTAGATTTTTTTTTTTTCATTTTACTTTTTTTCCTTCAGTTTTTCGATATATTTTTTCCTTTTTAAATAAAAAATTCCCCCCATTTTATTTTTTAGAATATATTTTTTTCTAGGAATCAGTTTCCCATGTTTTTTTTTTCAGTTTGTTGGAATTATTTTTATATCTTTCGGAATATATATATATATATATATATATATATATTTTTTTTTTTTTCTGTTTTTCCAGATTTCTTTTCTTTTTTGGAATACTTTTCCCATTTTCAGAATACAGTTTTTTTTTTTAAGATTTTTTTTTTTCTTCTTTTGGGGAAATATTCTTTTTCTGATTTTCAAAATATTTTGTCCTGTATTTTGGAATATTTTTTCTGGTTTTGGAGATTCCCCTCACTTTTTTAAGATGTTTTTTCAGTAGACTTTTTCCAGTTTAAATAAAATAAATTAAAAATCATTCGATTTTTGGACCATTGTTTAGTGACAATAAATAAATAAACAGATTTTTATAAAGACAAAAAAAACTAATAAATTCATAAAACTCCAGAAAAAGCTTGAGAAAACAAAGCCCCCCCCCCCCAATTTACTGAACAAGCGGCAACAAAATACCGTAAATACAAGCACATTTTGACCTCATCTGACGCCATCACTCGCCACGCAGAGTGGCTAACCGTTAGCCGCTAACGGCTTACCCAGTTGACAACCAACCAACTCTACCTTCTCATTCACTGTCTTCCATGACACTCACAGGCCAGGCCCGCCTTTCAATGGTATACACACATTCAACATCACAGATACTACAGTGTAGAATATGAGTATAGCAGCCCCGAGTGGACAAAAATAATACCTGCATGCATATATTTTGGTATTATTAGTTAGCATGAAGCTTCAAAATATATTGAAATGTTATTTGAACGCTGTTTACTACTTCACGGATTTGATCTTTTGCGGGGGGGGGTCTGGAATGCAACCTTTGCAATAAACAAGGGATTACTGCATACTGTATCGTATTTGTCTGGTTGGAGAGTAGGAGGTCTGCAAGTTCTTTTCAAGTGCTGCTTCTTAAGCGACGCCACGTCTTTTTGGCTGCTCTTGAACTGTAGCAGAAAGCCGTTTGTCGACAGTGGAGCCTCTGTTTGCACTCTTCCGCCCGTCCCACCCACCGGCTCCCCTCCCACCGACTCAAATCAATGCAAGTGCTCAGGCCCTTCCTCTCGGCGCGCTCTTCTCCGAATACTTTCACCTCCCGTGGCGTCGCTGTCTTTGAAAAGTCTCGCCCACCGCCCTCAACCAGTCCGTCCGTCTGTCTCTCCGTTTCTCGCCGCGCGTGCGCGTGCGTTTCGTCTCTGCTGGATAGTTCATCATGAAACTTTGTCTTCTCTGCTGACTGACTTTTTAAATGTCAAGCAGGAGGCAGAGCGCCGTGCTGTTTTTTTGTGCCGATCACATTTTGTTCTTTAACATACACAAGGTCCCTTTTAGTGCTTGCGCAGCACACACACACGCGCACACACGTGCACATCACACAGTTACACAAGCAGCTTTTAGCCACCTTGCCTCCGACACATCCATTATTTCAGATAAGCATTTTGGATGTAATGGCTTCACTCTGACGTATATTCGCTCCCGTTGGCATAATAAATCCATGAATATTTGATAGTTTAGCATGCGGCATCCGCCACAGTCAAGGATTTACAGCACCAAAATGTACAATAACCAACCAGGATATTCTACCTTTTGGCATAATGCGACATTGAATTCTAGTAAAGGGAAGCCATATTAAACTAAAATGATTTTTTTTTTTAAATGAAACACAATTGGTTCATTCAAACCCAAAAACGAGTAAATACTTTTTTAAAATACTTTGGCATTCACTCCCAAAAACATATTTATACGTTTTTTTATAATGTTTAATTAAAAAAAAATAAAAAATTTATGCAAGAGCATAGAGAAGGCAGCGTCTGACATGAAGCGGTGGCTTAAAGCAATGTTAATCGTTACAAATACCGCCAGCAGGTGGCAGCAGAGTGTAAGAGATCAGCCAGGGTCAGGTTGCAACAACCTTTTTTCCCCCCAGGAATGTAAATAATAATTCAACTTAGCTCAATTCTAATACTAATTGCTGCAAAACGGAAACAGATACAAATCTATTTCTTTTTCCTAATGAAAGAAGAGACTAATCTTTCTTTTGGTAGGTTCCATGTTTTTATAGCACTAGAACACAATATTCTGTGTTTGCAAAAATCTGTCCAAATCCAGTATAACAGCTGGGAGCGAAGGGGGTTGCTTCAGTGAAAATGGCTGCCAGTGAATGCAACTGGGATTTTGGGTGCGAGTCAGAGCTGTCATTTATATACTGTACAAATCACACCTGATTCTAAATGGCAGGACCAGCCATACTATGAAAAAAAAAGTGTGGCTTACTAGAGTCTAGGTTTTATCCAGTAAAAGCAACGTGACACTCGAGGTTGCGATGTTGGAGCGAATGTCGTCACGGTTGCGATGATCTTCATCAAATCATGGAAGTAATGATAGACAGTACAAGATGATTGCCTTGAGTGTGATTTTGCTGATTATTTTATATACTGTGTGTACTTCCTGTCCAAAAATTATTCTGCTGCAACAAAGTCAAATGACATATTTTTCTACAAAGGTCATTAAAGCACTGCATTTAATATTTTACATTGAAATCAGCATTGAATTGAATCAGGCGGAAGTGAGCCATCCGGTTTTGACAAGTATGCATCCATCATGCTTAATTAAAAAAAAAAAAAAAAAAAAAAAACTTTCATGCCCGTCATCTGCACAATATTGAGGCTGGTGAACACAATTTTGTTGAATTAGATCTAACAGCTGTTTTTAAGCAATTTTCCAGACGGAATCCAAATTGGACTTCAGTTGTTCTCTAGCACGTCAAGTTTTTGTTTTTTTTAGCTATAGGATATCAATTAAAAAAAATAAATATGTACGTAAATAAAACATTAAGATGAAATGAATACAAGCTTTAAAAAAAAACAAAAAAACGCGCCATCGTGTGGACGAACGGCCTAAACGGTACGAAACTTGTGAGGAAACATTGAAACTGGCTATTGTGTGGCCTTAAATGCTACTATGCTAGCTTTCTATTAGCTGACATGGCTCGTAATGACCTACTGGGAGCTGCACACACATCTCAGAATCGCAATTGTGAATTTACAAACAAATTGCCAGGTAGCTGCAGGTGAACCCAATCGGCATCAGCTCTTCTTACTACAGTCTTACTACAGCTCAGCTAGTTTGGCTTAGCTGGATGGTAAACTGTGGAGAAAAAAAACGGACTGCAATTTTGGGATCAGCATGCCAATTTTACTTTTAATCAGCATAAACATCTAAACTCAACAGATTTTTTTTTCTTCCAAATTGTGGCTTAGTACATTTGAGCTCATCTGTCCTTGCTTCATTAGCACAGAGTACAAACGATAGGCTTTTCTTAGACACCCCCGAAAAAAGACGCTAACGCGAAAAGGCTTTCATAAGAACGAGACGGCATGTGTGAATAATTTTCATGACTGTTTCTATTCGTTGATCTGATTGGAAGCTGTGATTGGCTGGCGGCCATTCGTCTCCAGATCACTAACGTCCTGGTAAGCCTTATAGGACACAATAATCCCTTCATTCACCTTAATTAGTCAATGCCCTTTTCCCAGCGTTTTCTAATAGCACCATCCCATAAACTGTACATTCGTGAAACAAAAGCATTTGGAGTTTGTTTCCTAACTGCCCTTCGTGCACAAAAAGTCGTACCGTGTACAGTATAGAAGGTTTGATTCAAAGTTTGTGTTTGCAATTTGCGGTGTTTGCTGGAGTGGAGGAAGCAAATTAATGATGCTAATCAACCGCCAAAGAGAGTTTGTTTAATTGAAAATCCTTGTGATGTGTACTGGGCAGAAAGAAAGGAGAAGAAAAAGAAAGCCATCGAAACCCCCCCCAAAAAATAATGATGCTTTCGTGTGTGGCCAAGCACCCAAAGGATTTTTCAACGTGGCGAATTTTGCAAATAAAGTTGAAATTCAAAACTTGCTCGAGGATATCATTCCCAATGCGGCAGTGAAAATAACATTAGTTTGTGCTAATGTGACGTGCATTGTGGAGGGTGAAGCAGAAGTGGGTTGGATGCACTGCAGCGGTTTGCGACAAAATCATGCTGGAGTCATTATTGCGCAATCTCTCTGGCAATTTTCTTCTTCTTCTTGTGTTTGTTTCTGCTCTGCAAGTTGGCATTTGTCATGACATATTGGTGAACTTTGTTGAACGGGACAAACAGTCAAACACAAGTACAAAATGAGAACACATTCAAGGACCAAAGCGAGTTTTTATACAATACTCGGCTATTTTTATCCATTAAAAAAAAAACACATCATGAAGAAAATGGTTACGTTATCTTCAATCTTTATTCAGTTTCATTCAATTGCACATTTACAATGTTGTCAATTTAATCATTTCATTGTAGTGCTGTCGCTGTCTAATATTTTTAGAATCAATTAATCTGTCGATTAATCAGTCGATTAATCGACTAATCTGCCAGGTTCAGACAACCTAGAACATTTAATAAACCACAGACAAGGAATGAAGACGGCAGTTTTAGATTATTTTTACTCGCGAGGAGAAACGAACCGAGATGTTGTGAGTTCCAATCTCCTATCCGCTCTGAGGCACACTCTCCCAAAATTTCTCTTTTTATTTTATTTTTTTTACAGGGCGTTCCCAAGCTACACAGTCGTTGCTGCTCTAAAGGGGAGGGGGGGTAAACACAGCAGCAACTCATTGTCATTGTTCAGAAAGTGTTACAGCCGCGAGACACAGTTCCTGTTTTCCAGCTGCAGGAGCACAAGTCATGTCATTGTAGTGCTGTCGCTATCTAATATTTTTAGAATCAATTAATCTGACGATTAATCAGTCGATTAATCGACTAATCTGCCAGGTTCAGACAACCTAGAACATTTAATAAACCACAGACAAGGAATGAAGACGGCAGTTTTAGATTATTTTTACTCGCGAGGAGAAACGAACCGAGATGTTGTGAGTTCCAATCTCCTATCCGCTCTGAGGCACACTCTCCCGAAATTTCTCTTTTTATTTATTTTTTTTTACAGGGCGTTCCCAAGCTACACAGTCGTTGCTGCTCTAAAAGGGAGGGGGCGTAAACACAGCAGCAACTCATTGTCATTGTGCAGAAAGTGTTACAGCCGCGAGACACAGTTCCTGTTTTCCAGCTGCAGGAGCACAAGTCATGCTTTGTAATACTACAAGAGTAAACATGGGATAACTTATGTACATTTATTCAAACATAATCTCATTCATTTAAATTTTGCCTTAAAATGCATTACATTTTTTTTCATTGATTACTGTTTATTAACCAGTGGGATTACTTTTCGATGAATCGCTGAATTTTGACAGCTCTATTTTAGTGTTTCTTTTTCGTACCACTATTGACGCTCGTACCGCACTTTATGTATCACTGAACGACGGGATCATGCGTGGCTGAGTGAGACATCCACTCTTTTGACTGTGGATTATTCCTCGTCGTATTTATTTCGATTGTGCGTGGAATGATTCCATTACAGTAGCAGTAAGACGTTCAGAAGGCGGATGCATGTTGACAGACACTTGTTGGAAATTGACCAAAGCAGGAAATTGCTCATAAAACAGATTGAGTTGAAGGGTGAGGCGACGCACACGCGCAGGGAAAATGTCACGCCGATTCCCTGGCAGCTGTCAAAGTTATCCCGGGAAACATGCAAATGACATGCAAAGGAGCGTAAGCGCGAGAGAGGAGCGGCGCTTCACGTGTCAATGTCGTCATGGCGATCGTGCCGGATGACATGCGCGCGTGTGCGTGCGAATGTTCACCTTCGTTGACAAATGGGGAGACCGCAAAGGTTCGAAATCAACCCTTTTGCGGGAAATAATTCCGAATGCCGCATGAAATTTAATGGAGGTAATCGGATCATTTGAAAGGATAAATAAACATTGGCTTGGATTGTCCAGAATGCATCGATCCAATCATTTTTTACTGCCAGAAACATGAATAGCAGGCAGTTAACAGTTGACCTCCTTTTTGGACCTTTTTTTTTCCTCCACAAAATATTCAAAAGGCTTTGTTTGTAGTGAAGCATCACATTTTTTATAGGCTCAAAATGTCGATGGAAGGCTCATTCCGATCGTCATGTGGCCACTTGCCTAACCAGTGGCCTGAAGTAGAGGGTCCGAAATGGTCATTTTGTCCCAAAGGTCAAAGTGCCTTTAAACGCACTAAATATATATCAGTGTTCCCAAATATGATGATAAATCATTTGAAACCACACCAACACAAAACATTTCCATGTGGACCCCCAAAATGGAAAAAAAAAGAAAAAGGAAAAAAAAAAGTCTTCATTAAAAAAAAAAAAATAATAATAATTTTCAAGCGGTAATATCTGTAAAAACAGTACACCTATATTCTATTTGTAAATCTATAAGCCAGGGCCAAAGTTTAGAGAGTCATAACTCAAAAAACGTTTAAGCTAGGAGGCTCAAATTTCAGATTCTTAATTTTGACTTACTAATGGGAAAAAAATGGAAGTGTCACCGGGCAGTTTCTGGACATGACGACATTACCCAAACACAAGCAAGGACGATTTTTAGCAACTATTGGGGATGATCCAGTAACTGCAGTAATATTTGTTGTTGTTGTTGTTGTTTTGTAGAGGATAAAAAAACACACCTTAGAGTATTGTCATATTGTCTGTCTATGTGTTGCTGCACCGCTTGTGTTCAAGGGTTATAACATGACAGGATTTGTTCCGTTGCCTTTTGGAGCACCCGGAATTGTTTTACCACGTAAACACAACCGGGGGGTGGGAGATGGGAGGGGGGGGGGGTCATGTATTTTGGTAGCAATGCGACTCGGGCCGAGGAAGCGGACAAAAGAAAGCAACCTTAGTAACCGCGTCCTTATTTCATCCAGACACGATTTTGTCTTTAGAATTTTCTCCGCATATTTGGCAGGTTTTCACTCAGAACTTTGAGTGACAGTCATGAAGGATTGCAAAAAAAAAATAAAAATCCCCTCTTGGGAGCGCCGTCACACTTCATCAGGTATTCCGTTTTGTGTGCGAATCCACCTGGCGGCCTGCGCATCATCACAATGTGATTCTTGAATCAACTTTTAATTACATGTGCCGGCAATGAGGTCCCCGGCATAGTCGAGGGGGGGGGGGCGAGGGGGGGTGCGAGGGAAGGAAATGAGAACGCGGCGGCGCCGGCGACGGACGGACAAAAAGGAGGTCAAAGTAATAAAGTGGGAGAATCGCGTGGAAGGCAAATGAGGGAAGAGGCGGTAAACAGGCGGCGAGGGAGCGAAAAGGACGAGGGATGCAAATGAGGGGAGCCAGAAAGCAGGAAGTGATGCGGAGGGGGAGGCAGCGAGGGTGCAAACAGAGAAATGTTGAACAAAGAATTATTTTCTCATGATTTGTATTTTTATTCTTTTCGAAAACACTTTTAACATTTAATCAGGTGAAGTCGGCAAACGTAAAAATAGAACAAACGGAATCTTTTCAAATGTGAGCCGCCGCCGCCGCCGCCTTTCTTCTTTCTTAAAGGCAAACTAACACCAAAATATGTTTTGCAGTTGTATTAAGAAATCTGGTGCAAATTGTGGCAAACACAACAACCTTTGACTGCAGCGAACACAAAAAATGGGATTTGGGGAGAATTCTGATTGGAGTCAGATTTGCTTTTGGTCTGAACGCAGCCAAAATGCTTTTGAGTCGTGCAAGACGTCAGCAAGTTACTCAAGTCATTATATGGAGGTCAGTCTTATTATTCGGAAATACCATTTTTCGCTTCTCTACTCACCTGCACGATTTGGGAACGGGTTGAAATGATTTGAGAGTTGACAAATTACAATTTATATCTCATGCATTTTGATTTCTAAATAAATATCGGTCTTGCTTTGACAGAAATGACCATTTTGTGTTGGATGAAGAGACAGTAATTCCCGTCTTAACTCATTTGCTCCCAAAAACGTATTAATACGTTTTTTTTTTTTTTTTTTATGCTAGCGCGTACAGAAAGCGGAGCTAATTCAAACTTAAACACGGAAATGTGGCGCGCTTGATGGCGAGCCGACCTGCTCGATGGACGTCCGTTCCTGGAGGTTACAACAATACAACTTTAAATAGCTTTAAAATGGTGTGATTGCTGTGGGAAATGAACGAAAAAGAAGGTGCTACAGTACGAACGAGGTACGGGCGCCATAAAGTCGAAACCACGTAGGTTGCGTACAACGGAACTCGCGGACTCCCTGTAATTGCAAATATCTTCAATCGTATTTGTAGGCTAAATGCTAAAAATGTATCTTTTGTTTGTTTTATTTTTTAGCATGTAGCCTACAGGTACTTTTGAACATATTTGCAAATACTTTTAAGCATATTGTCAAAAACGTTTACTCCATATCGGCAGTTCTCGTTGGTTGCTTTCAAGGATTGAATGGATTTCAATTGTCCTCAAACGTCTCGGGGATGTTTTGTTGCTGAAGTTGTGCTGAATGCTAATTCGTTGAGCAACTATCTCCACACAGCGCTTGGTTTGAACCCCCCAAACCCCCCCCCAACCCCCCCCCCCCCCCTCCGTAAATCGGCAGCTGCCGCTCGTCCTCCCTGCGGCCGTGCCCTCGCGCCGTCTTCCCGCCTCGGGCCGTCCTCCTCCAGCTGCGCGCGCCGCAGATAGACGGCATCGTTAAATTCCCATAAACGCCGCCCCGCCTCTTCTGGCCCTTTTCCTCCTCGCCGCCGCCACCGCCGTCACTACATCGTCCTTCCGGCATCTCATTTCACGGCCTCGGTGGTCTCACTCACGGCCATCAAACTCAAACGAGGACGAAGACTTAAAGCGCCGAGATAAAGCTCGTCGTCCTCCCAGGCAATTTGCCCTCCCATGTCGTTATACTTTATTAATCCTAATTGTACTTGTGTTACACACACAAAACTAATCCCTGAGATTACTATTACATCCAAAAGTCTTTTTTTTTTTCTTTTTTTTTTTAATCTGCAGTCTGTTTGTTTGTTTGTTTGATTTTGAGCTTGATTTTGAACAAATATCATCTTTGCATATCCAGGAAGTTGTTCTGCATTGTGGAAAATGGGATTACGCCAGCCAATTTCCATATATAGAAGTCATTTCCTGTTGGTGAAAATGATGAGTTCCTTTACTGATTTGCATATCTATGAAATGGCAAATGTGCTTCTTTTTTGGACATTGTAAGATCATATCTATCTCACCGGCTGCAACCGGACCAACGGGTCTCAATGCATAATAAATCCATTAATTTTCAAGCCTCTTTTATTGGATCTCATTAAATGGGTGTACACATTTCAAAGATACGCAAGTGTTAATTAAAAGTGTGTCGGGTTTGATAAATACATGTGCGCGTGATTGTTAAACGGTCAGTATATGAATATTCAATTCATAACAATAACAATTTTACAAAATAATTGCAATTTTAAAGAATCTGCGATAAAAAGTGAAATTATCTAGCAGCATTTACTGTATAAAATCTATTTAAAAATTTAAAACTACTAATTTAATTTAAAAAAATAACTGCAAATTTAAACAATTTCAATAAAAGGTTAAAAAATATGTGAATATTTTCTTAAAATGGTTTTAATAAGAAAAATAACAATTAAAAATACAATTTTGCATAAAAGATTTGTTGGTTGCTTTTGCATATTTTTTAAACCTACAGTATATTTACTTCATTTGACTGGCAAATAGTATTTGTTGATCTTTTTCTTTAGGCTTGTCCTTTAGTCTTACTTGAGCAAATATTCATTTCTCACCTTTCCAGCGCGTGCCTCCACCTTTCTAAATCAGCCTATCCTTCACTTTAGCAAAGCGGAAAGGGCTTAGAGATGATCCCTGAGGCACACCTTCAACTTTTTTTTGCCAGAGCAACTGCACATCTCACGATTGTTCCGCTACCCTCGTAGATGTCCACAATTATTTGAACATACTTCTCTGCCACGCCGGCCTTCCTGACGCAAGTCCCGCGGTCGTGCGCGTTTAGCCTGTCGTGGGCTTCCTCTAGAACGACAAAGATTTCCCTCAATGCAAATAATGCATCCGTGGTACTCTGCAGGGTACTTGCTCTTAAAAATGAGAGCCTGCACACGCTTCCGCCACTCTTCAGACATCTTCTCACCCTGACAAACTGCTCCAAAACTCCACCGTCGGTCGCAATTCCCAGATGCCTCCGTACCTCCACAGGAATGTCGTCGGGGACAAACTGCTGATGTCTTTTCCATTTTTCATCTTCTTAGTGCCTTTCTAACTGACTGCTTGGCAAATAATGCACATTATTGCAACCATCAACAGTGCAAAAAGCTTTTGTACGAACCAAAAATGGAATGTCTGCTCTGGAAACTGTTAATGATCAACACAAGTCTGAAGCTTTCAAATGGATTCAATTTACAGCAAACCTGCAACCAAAGCAGCTGGAGGTCAAATATTAGCCTTCAGTCAGCTGTCGGAATGAACGAATGGCTGCTGTTTACATTTGGCACAATGTGTACAATTAGCTTAGGGGGGGGGCCTGTTGCCTAGAAATCATGTTTTATTCAATCGCAGGCGCCGCGTTGTTTTGCCGGGATCTTTCCAGAGGGAACCAACAACATTTGAGCGGCAGTGACGCGTCACAACTTGTGATTCCAAGAAGGAGAAACGTGTGCAGCGTGTTTTTCTTGGGTCGTTGACAATGAGCCAAACTTTAAAGGCGGGGTCTTTAGTTTTGTCCTTTTGTGTTTGCAAACAACCAATTCAAATCTGACTCCTCCCACGGCGCAACCCGAACTCTTCTCATCAACATTGCGACACCCCCCCCCCCCCCTACCCGCTCTGTGATTGGCTGGAGGGGTAAACATAGATTTCCGCCCACAGTGAAAACTAAAGACCTCACCTTTAAAAGTGGGCGGCAAGATCGGTATGACGTCAGCGGCAATCTCATACAATCTTTCTCATTAAAATCCAGCCAAATGCCAATAATCTATTCTAGACAGCAGTTGTTGTTTTTTTAAAGGTGTTTTTTTTAAATAAGATAAATCAAACTGTTGGACATCGTGCTGCTCCTTGTGGCCACTTGGCCACCTGGGGGCAGTATATCAGAGACCTAAAGTACAGCACTAACATGGAGACTGTTGCAATTCCTCTGTAACGCAGTAGCATGAGCTGTTCTCTGCAGAGGATAAGGAATATATTTCTGCCAATGCTGTTTGTTAGCCCATCTGTGTCCTTTTACATTGTTTTCTAGCTTTGAACTACTGTAAACCGACATTTTTTAAGACAAAGTTATGTGGTTAAATACATGTCATTATTTGTGTTTATTGTTTAGTTTGACAGTAAACTAAAATGGGAGTAGCTACACACAGCTTGAAGCCTTTCTCTTTTTTTTATTTTAGAGAATTTTTGACTTTCTGCCAATTGGCAAGTAAGCTGAGTGAAGTTCACTGCAGTTTAAAGCAAAAAATAAATAAATCGGCCAAATGATGGCTTGTATTTTCACGTCACTTGTTTTCCACCTTGATTTTTGTGTTTATTTACATATATAATTTATGTTTAAAATAAACGTTTTGGCTCCCAATACTGACCCATGTGGAACACCACAGGTCATATTTCAGCACTCTGAGCTATAATTATCTAACTAATCTTTATGGGTAAATTATGTTTAGTTTGTCTTGTTCATATTTCTGCTGAATGAAATAAAAAACTAAGTGAAATGAAAATGTCATGTTTTTTTTTTTTTAAGCCAATGAAAATGATCACAGCATATTTTCCTGTGGCGCAGTAGTTGCGAATCATTGCTGCAAAGAAAATATTTCAGCTCTTCCAAGCAAAAATATTGCGTTCAATGAAATACAAATATAAATATTTAATAAAGTGTGATTTTGTTCTTCCCCTGTGAAAATATACAACAGAGTGAAAAAAAAAAAAATATGTTAGCTCCTTTTTTCCCCTGCCGATAAAGCTGTCTGCTGACAGTTGTCTGTGGCGTGTTTTCCTGAAATACTTGACTATCAAAATGTTGTTATATTGCCGGAACGTGTCATAACGTTCTTGTCATCAGACGGCCGCCATATTTTCCTGAGGAAATTGCTTGTTTGTCGAAGACGAGGCGAAAAAACAAAATCATTCCGATAAAAGCGACCACCGCCAACCATCTTTCTCATCAACAACGCGTTGGGCTTCGCCTCCGCCGCTCTTTATCTGCGACTTTGGGATCAACTTTCTGTGTCTCACCTATCAAATTCCAGACTGTTTTTTTTTTTGTTCTTTTTTTATTATCTGGCTTTGTCCTTGTGGGTTTGTCTGGGAATAATAGCCAAATCCATGATGGCAGTGTTTATCCCCCAGAGTTGTAAAAGTAGCTTCTCGCTGACCTCAGACACAAAAGAGCGGCAAAACAAGGGAGGGAAGCGGCTGATGTATTATCCGCTGTCACCGAGGCCGGCACTGTGGGAACTGTGTCACGTCGTTGCGTCTCCCGACTCTTTTTTCCAGGGACTTTGCCGTTCTGCTCTGTCAATATGGGGCAGCCCCACCGGCTAGGGGTTAGGGGGGGGGACGGGGGGGGCTGAATACATGAGTCGTTTTAGACCACAGGCTTTTCATGCACTGTTTGTCTCTTGGGTCTTCCACGTTCAGTGTGTGTGTGCGTGTGTGCGTGCGTGCAGCGGGGGTCAATAAATAGGCCGATGACAGGCTGACGTAACCAAAACCAACCAGGAGAAGAAGCAGGAGGCCGGCGCGACTGTCACATCGTCTTCGATTCACGGACGCGACCTCCATTGATGTTTTTCTTGTTGTTGCTGTTAGCGACGCCGCGCTAGGAGGGTACAAACAGACTGCGCGCGTGTTTGTGTTTGTGTGCATGGAAAGCGATACGTCCTCCCACATCGTTGGCTCGATAGTCGGTGGCGAGTCTCGACTCTGCAGGGTTCGACTCTGCAGGGTTCTTCCTCCAGCAAGGAATCGCTGCATGAAGCAAAATAAGCAGTTTTTTTTGTTTTCTTGTGTAGTGAGCTTGGTTATTATATAAATGAAATAAACATGAAATTTACTTTAAAAAACAAAACTGACAGCTTAAATTTACAAAAGTAAAACTATATATAATATATAATTATAGCGAAAATATCCTCTTTTTTTTCATCTTTGCCAATTAATATTACATTTTTGTATTTATTAATATTATATTTTAAATGTTTTTATTTCGGTATCGGTGTACATTCATAGAGAAGAAGAAAGGTCAAACTTTTTATTTAACTTATTACACAAAATCTTGCACTTGGCAAATACACCACATATAAAAAAAAACAATAACATAAACTCTTATTAATAATAATAAACTAAACTAAAATGTACGGAAGCATATTGCATTCACTTGGAGAAAAAAAAACAACTGCTGTTTTTCTGACATTTTTTGGGGGGAGCTTTGTTTTTTTGAGTCTTTTTTTTCTTTTTTTTCGGAATACGCTTCCGTATTAACTCTTTGACTGCCAAAAACGTTAAATAACGTTTTTTTTTTTTTTTTTTTTAAACAGAGGTGAAACTAACCATTTTCTATTCTTGATTACTGAAAAACGGAATAAGGTAGAAACAAACTTTTTTTTTCTGATGAGAGATGAGAGTCCAATCTTTCATTTGGTAGTATGTGTGTTTCCATAGTCCAAACACATAATTTTCTGTGGACCTTGAAAGATCAGTCAAAAATGCTTAAATCGGCTGGCACCCACGGCATCCCTTTTCTGAAAACGTCTGGCAGTCAAAGAGGTAAAAATGAAGCATTTTCAGAACAACAACAAAACTAAACCACTTTTACTCAAGGTACAACTTTTAGTCACCAATATCGATAACAACTACTGACTGAAACCGCTAGTACTTTAATATTTCCAAAAAACACTAAATAAAAAAGAAAGACCTTTATCCAAATATTTAATTTTCCCTTAAAAAGTGCATGAAATGAATGGCTATTTTCTATTCTTCGAATTTCTACTTCCTGATCATAAAACAGCCACAAGAGGGCGTCCAATACTAATATTGATCGTTATGAGTACCGATACCTTGAATTAAGGTCTGATGCATATTGGGTTAATCATAAGGTTTTACTGTATTCTTATTTTTTTTAACCATTTGATTTTATGTAAGTGTGAAAATCAAAAATACATAATTCTTGAAATAAGCATAAACTAAAAAAATAAAATATAAAAAAAATAAAAAAATAAATATAAAAAAAAACACTTTGCTTCAGTATTTACTGTCATAGAAAATAACAATAAAGTAAGAGTTGTGACTATTTAGTGCCCCCCTAACAAAATGTAATTAAATGCAATACTACTGTGAGCTTGAGCATTTTTTTTTTTCATTTTTCAGTGAATAATGCATGAATCTTAATAGGAAAAATTCCGGCTTGTTTGGTTTCTATGAAGGAATGTTCGTCCTTGCCGCCATTCCCGTTAAAATGGTGTTTGTATCTCGGGATAACTTTGCTGTGTTTGTCTGGTGGTCATTAAAAGGCGTGTTTGTTGAAGTTGTAGAACGGTGTTTTCTTTTTCTGGTTTCTTTAGCTCTAAGCATGTTTCCGCTTATCGTCTTTTATCCCCTCGTGATTGTAGCATTTGCGTTTGACTTCCCGGCTGCGTCCACACTTGTCTGCAAGTCGGCCCGCTGCGCGGTGCCGGAGAACCAAAAAGAGGAGTTTTGACATCTCAGTGTCCCGGGGGGGCCCGTGATCTTATAATCCCCTCACAACTTGGGGAGCTCTCGGGTGCATAATCGCAAGCTCAAAGGCTGTTTTTCCTCCTCCTCCATTTGCTTCGCAGGGAGAAGCACGACGCGACTTCATTTTCTAAAAGACACTCATTGATTCTTGTCGTGGGTGTGAATGTTTTTTGTTGTCGTTGCTGGCCCGTGTTGGAGCTAATTTACTTGTCGTGTTCATTCCGAGAATGTGTGTCAGTCAGGCTGAGCTGTGAGATTGATTTTGGCCCGGAGCCGACGCGTCCCGAGATGATGTCTCCTGATCAGCTAGCTGCTAGCTTAGCATACTTCTCAACGGCAGCGGCCCAGCGCCCAATCGTTTTTTTTTTTGTCTCTCATCACGGACTGCTTTTGCATAAGAAGAACATATTTTGACCGAGTTCAACTTCACATGGATATCAATACCTTATTGAGCTTTTATTTTTGGAATTGGTCCTCGGAGGCACTCATGGCGACGAACTTGACTTCAAATTGAGGCTGCATGAGGCAGTGTGAAAATGATTACAAACAACTGTATTTTAATTAGCATAAAAGAAGGATGAAGATACACATAGAAAATGTTTCAATGTGGGGGAGGGGTCTAAGTCTATTTTAAAATATGGCCTCCCAATTGAGCTGTTTTTGACTGATGACGACCGTGTCTAGCCTGCGATCAATGAATTTTCACTGTATCGACTTTTAGCGACTTTTTGGTGCGGTGTTGCGCTGTGAAATGTTTGTAATGTAAAAGTTCGGCATCAGACAGATGGATGATGGTAACTGTGAATGAAGCGTTTGAGTTTTCATCGCAATTGACCATCAAACTTTATCTCGAATGTGACCCCGCCCCCCAAAACTGCCTTGAGTCATCGCAAGCTTTTTGCAGAGCTGATTGTTTTGACAACGCCGTATGTGAAACTTTTTATAAGCCCTAAGGAGAAACGTTCTCTTTTTTTTTTTTTTTTTTTTACTAGCTTGTTTTTGTTGTTCTGTTTATGGCAGCTTTAATAGCCAAGTGCTGTTTCCTCAGCCGGAGTTGGCTGGCAATGAGAGGCAGGGGGCATTTGGGCCTTTTTTTAATTTTTTTTTTTTTACAGTCTTGTGCATTGTCCTCTAAGGTGTCGAATTTGGACGATAACTGGAGACAATGACGATAAAGATTTTTTTTTTGGGGTGCATTGCTATTCACATGTATGATGTCAGCGTTTAACAAACGAGATGCATCAGGAGAAGTCACAACTGATGCGTGACTCCACTGCAAAGAAATGTTAAACAATCCCAGCGAACGGCAGGGAAGGAAATGAAGGGAATCGTCCCCCCTTGCTTTTTTTCTATCTGGCTATCCTTCTTTTCTTCCTTGATCCTTTTCCTCCCGTCCTCCTTTCATTCATTCCCTCCTTCCTCTTGTATGTACTTCCCTTGCTCCTTAATTTATTCCATCCATCCTCCCATACCTTCTTCTTTCCTTTCATTCTTCCCTCTATCTCCGTGCTCTTCATATTATACTATACATATTCAGATCACTCCCTTTCGTGGCTTCTTCCTTCCTTCCATTC
Organism: Vanacampus margaritifer; assembly: GCF_051991255.1. Lineage (NCBI taxonomy): Eukaryota > Metazoa > Chordata > Actinopteri > Syngnathiformes > Syngnathidae > Vanacampus > Vanacampus margaritifer. The sequence goes on along the minus strand of NC_135440.1, from coordinate 27,205,168 downwards.
TCTTGATTCCTCCCTTTCTTAGCTCCTTCCGACTTCCTCTTCTTCTTCCTTCCTTCTTTCCTTCCTTCCTTCCTTCCTTCCTTCCTTCCTTCCTTCCTTCCTTCCTTCCATTCTCTTGATTCCTCCCTTTCTTAGCTCCTTCCGACTTCCTCTTATTCTTCCTTCCTTCTTTCCTTCCTTCCTTCCTTCCTTCCTTCCTTCCTTCCTTCCTTCCTTCCTTCCTTCCTTCCTTCCTTCCTTCCATTCTCTTGATTCCTCCCTTTCTTAGCTCCTTCCGACTTCCTCTTATTCTTCCTTCCTTCTTTCCTTCCTTCCTTCCTTCCTTCCTTCCTTCCTTCCTTCCTTCCTTCCTTCCTTCCTTCCATTCTCTTGATTCCTCCCTTTCTTAGCTCCTTCCGACTTCCTCTTATTCTTCCTTCCTTCTTTCCTTCCTTCCTTCCTTCCTTCCTTCCTTCCTTCCATTCTCTTGATTCCTCCCTTTCTTAGCTCTTTCCGACTTCCTCTTATTCTTCCTTCCATTCTCTTGATTCCTCCCTTTCTTAGCTCCTTCCGACTTCCTCTTATTCTTCCTTCCTTCCTTCCTTCCTTCCTTCCATTCTCTTGATTCTTCCTTTTCTTAGCTCCTTCCGACTTCCTCTTATTCTTCCTTCCTTCCTTCCTTCCATTCTCTTGATTCCTCTTTTTCTTAGCTCCTTCCTTCCTCTTATTCTTCCTTCCTTCTTTCCTTATTTCCTTCCACTCTCTTGATTTCTCTTTTTCTTAGCTCCTTCCAACTTTCTCTTATTCTTCCTTCCTTCCTTCCTTCCATTCTCTTGATTCCTCTTTTTCTTAGCTCCTTCCTTCCTCTTATTCTTCCTTCCTTCTTTCCTTCCTTCCTTCCTTCCTTCCATTCTCTTGATTCCTCCCTTTCTTAGCTCCTTCTGACTTCCTCTTATTCTTCCTTCCTTCATTCTCTCGATTCCTCTTTTTCTTAGCTCCTTCCTTCCTCTTATTCTTCCTTCCTTCTTTCCTTCCTTCTTTCCTTCCTTCCTTCCTTCCATTCTCTTGATTCCTCCCTTTCTTAGCTCTTTCCGACTTCCTCTTATTCTTCCTTCCATCCATCCTTCCACTCTCTTTATTCCTCCCTTTCTTAGCTCCTCCCGACTTCCTCTTGTCTAATCATCCATCCTTGTGTCCTTCCCCCTCTCCCTCCATCCTCAACATTCCTCCGCTTCTATTCATCCTTTTCCATCCCTCTATCTTTCCATGGTCCGCCCTCATCATTCCTGCTGTCCTTCTTTCTTGCACGCCACACTCCATTCTGTCTTCCTCCACCCTCGTCCAACATGTTCCACTTCCCTCCCTTTATCTCTCCATCCTCATCATCCTCCCCTCAAAGCCTTCATCATGAGCTGAGGGGTGTCACAGCGAAAGCTTGTGTCTTGGCCGCGGGCGGCGCAGCACACGCACACACGCACACACGCACACACTCGCGCATAATCACCCAAGTTTTGAACATGGTGACTCAAGTGTCACGAAGTGCCTTCGGGGAGCCTTTCAGCCTGAAGGCTGTGACACTGTGAAATTATACTCGTGCAAAGAGTAATCTTACATTTGTGGATGTCTGTGAATGTGTGTGCGCGTGCACAACAAGGTCGCAGTTTAATCGCTGCCGTGTTACATCTGCATGCTTGAAGTGCATGATGTCCTCGTGCTCGGCTCCGTATGCGATGGCGTATTCAAGCACCACTCATGCGTGTCATGCGTGTCCTCACCATGAACTCCACATGTTAGTTTGTGGATGGAAGGCGGAGTTGGCCAACTGGTGACCACACTCTGAGTGGGACCTTGATTTAGTTTCAACTTAATTTTCAACCATCCAAAAAAAAAAGTGTCTAGGGGAAATCAAATCATAATTAGAATACTCATGTTTCTGCGCCATTCACAGATTTTTTTTTTTTTAATTTTTCTTTTCAATATTTAAATTAGAAAAAAAATTGTCTTGTTTTTTGTTGAGACAGATACTATCCTAGGTGGTGTGGGGGGGGGGGGGTGGGTCCGCACCTAATGACGTCAAACAGTGACAACAGCTCGTTTTCTCAGGTTGGGAGGGGCTGGCGATTGGAGAGCAGAATAACCTAGAATTTCTCATAGAGGGGCAAATGGGGGAAAACACCACTTCGGTGATGTTTTTGGTGAGGAATTAGCATTTTTAACGTGGCTAAAAGCTCCAAAAAGTTGATTTTAAATGTTGCCGTCCCTTTAAGAGTTAAAAGCAAAAATTCTGCGTGTATTTTGTCTGTATTTAAAATTGTTCTCCTACATCTGGTTAGGAAGTGTGTTTTCTTATGTAGGCCCCCCAGTAGCACTGATGAAAAATTGTGGGCCCCTCCATTGTTTAAGTTGCCCATCGCTAGATAGTAAAACTTTTCCTTAAACACAAACATTGCCGACAGTCGATAAGCAACTTCAAGACGGCGGAAGTCATGCTCGGTAGGATAACAACAAGAAATATTGTACTGTCGCCTTTTGAAGGGCTGATTGAAGGGCTGAATGCATGTGGAGCCAGGCGGATGCAAGTCACATAATTGCGTCATGCAGGAGGAGAGAGAGAGGAAGGAAGACAAAAGAAGAATATGAATACCCGGCAGGATGCGGGATGTGACAAACAGATGAGAAGCAGCGTGATGAGACTGAGGAGGACGGGGCGGCGGCGGCGGCGGCCAAGTGTTGCTGACGAGAGCCGGGTGATCTATTGACCAAGGAAGATGGGGGGGATTTGACGAGGGGGGGGGGGGGAGGCTTGTGAAGCAATGAGGCGAGAAAGCGTTGCACGCTAGGGAGGGATGAAGATGATGGAAGCATCACAGCTGATGCGCAGCAGCCGAGAGAGGAAGAGGAGAGGAGACAAACGACGGGAGGTTGCCGTGTTTCCTGCCAGCCGACTAAGTCAGGCTATTGTTACAAAAGCAGTTTGACAGGTGCAGGTGTTCTTCACACTTTTCATGGATGAATATTTTATTAGCATGCGGGACACTGTGGGAAGAGTAGCTGTGAATCAACAGCCCATAAAAAGATGCAGCCGCCCGAAAAATCCCGTTGAGGGACAAAAGGGAAAAATAAGTTTATCCATAACGTTATTCTCACCATTGGCTTCTTTTACTGACCGAACGACGAGTCAACTACTTACTGACAAGCTAACCATTTAGCATGTTAGTTATCACCTATCAAAATTAATAACACAATAACTAAATCACCTGCTAACTCACAAACAAATAAACTAGCTGACCAAATACCTTACCAACCAAACAAGCCGAACAACTTCTCAGCATGCTAACAGCCAACAAATTGATTGACTAGTTCACTCGCTAACTAACAAATGAAACAACCGATGCATTTAACTAGCTGACTATCTTGCAACAGCTAGAAACGACAAACGTATGGCCAACCGACCGACTGATAACGTAAGTGTTAGCTAGCTAGCTAACTAAAGTGTGAGCTATCTAATGTGTTAGCTAGCTAACTTACTAAATTTAAGTGTTAGCTAGCTAACCAATGAAACAACTAATGCAATCAACTAGCTGACCAACTATCTTGCGAACTAGAAACAACGAACGGATGACCGAAAGCTAAAGTGTTAGCTAGCTAACTAACACAATTGAAAAGGTTAGGTTTACGTCTCAACTCAATTTGATAGAAATGAAGTTTTAAAACTGTGTGTTGACTGTATACTGTAATGCTGTAATAATAATAGCATCACGATGCTATCCTGGAATAAAGGCACGGACACTTCAAACTATCTGCTCTTGTCAACGCTCTTGTAGGAATTCATTTTCAAAAAACCAACAGTATGAGTTAACATCTGCTATCCTCTCTGCTAGCAACATGTATTAGCGCTTTAGCTTCGGTGAGTCTTAAATACACTTTCCTAATTCCAGGATAACTCTCCTGACATGTGCGTTCTCCCCCGTTTACTTGTATAATCCTTATGGCTGCTCTTTCTCGCCCCCGCCTCCAATAAAATGTCAGCAGACTGAACTTGCTTTCCCTTTGTAGCCTTATCGCTTGCCGTAGAGAGACGGGCAAACACTATTTGAGTAAATACTGGATTTTATTATATATTTTTTATGTTGCGCTAAGTTATCAATAAAGATTACTATACAGGATTTACTGGGGGGGGGGGGGGACATTTACACTCTTGTACTTAACTGCATTTCAAAGTAATTTATGTACAAGAGTTGAATTGGTCCCTTTAACACAAAAACTTGAAATCCAAATTGAATGACTGAGTGTGAGTACTTTTGCCACCTCTGCCTCTTTTACTGAAATAACTTACTATTGTTCGTCATGTGTAAGTGTTTGTCTCAAAGTTGTTCTACACCTGCGGTGCATTTACACTTAAGTTTGCAACAACTTTTAGAAAATCACACAAAAAAAAAGGCCTTGATTCACTGGCGGTGCACACAACCGAGTTTCATCATTATCTCGTTGTGCCCCGAGAGTTCCCAGGTGGAGTGTTTTCATATTGTGCCGCCGCCGCCGCCGCGCCGCAACGCGCTCCGTATGCTTTTCTCTACTTAGTGTCAAACGCCTGACATCTTACTGCGGGGAATGAAACGCTCCGGCGAGATGTAATCCCCCTCTAAACATGCTGAATTACAAACACTATCTAAACTATCATCACAGACGCGTCGTCTTTTGCCAGGCGTCTTTATGAATGCGCCGCGTTTGGCAAAGTGAAAAACACTTAAGAACAACACTCAAAGAGAAAACTTGCTGGTTTATGCAAGCTGATGTAATACGACTCCTCAGTAGCACCAAAAAGCTAAAAGAAGAACTAAAAAGTAAAATATGTCAGCTCTAGACACCAGTTTCAGTGGTCAACACGGAATTTCAATTCAATGGACTATTATGGCAAGTTGCACAAAAAAGTCTCAAGGATTCATAGATGAAGTTAGAAGCGGCCATTTTGTCTTTAGGGTTCTACTCGTAGCACTTCCTGGAAACGGAAAAATTGGACTTGGACACCAGTTTCACCAATCAACAATTTAATGGACACATTTATCATGAGAAGACACAAAAAAAATTGACGGACCCATAACGGAAAATGATCAGGAAGTAAATCATTTGGACCAAATTCCATTACTATGACGGACTCCCACTAAAACCCGTGACACAATGATACTTATAAGAACACGTGCGAAATGTGTTATTTCAGAAATGTGTATCAAACTGGTAGTCACAGCACGAATCCACTGGTTCTTAACTTGGGTTCGATCGAACCCCAGGAGTTCATTGAGTCAGTCCCAGATGTTTGGCAGAGGTCAAGGCACACAACCTCACGACTCATGATGACACGCCCCGCTTGACCATCATTGGCTGCAGGTGATAACGCTACATTGCTTGGCCTATCTGTGCTGCAGAGAATTTGACCATCATAATTCTATTAGGGGTTCTACAGGATTTTCATCTCAACTTCAGCCTTTGAAAATATCAAAAACAATTGCCACAGTATTCTGGATTTGATACGCTTTAAGCAACTGTGTCACTATACAGTGCACTCATAAATTTACATATTCCCAGGGTATGTCAACTTCCAAGCACAACTCTACTTGTTTTAATTGTAAACACATTTTTTCCCACATGAAACCCAGCCAAGTTGCAGCGTCTAACAACGAGCCGCACATCCCCGACTGGCGGCTTCAATATCCGTTCCCGTGATGCTAAGCGAGATTAAAACGATCCGTTTATCTGGAAGGCTTTTCTTCACCTCGTATTTTGGGCTGCGAGCTACTTGGAAGCGACAGCACGCACTGCAGCGCCCGTGAATTCAACAAAACACGTTTGGGGTCCTGGACCAATCGAATGGGACGGCGAGGCTGCCAAAATCTTCGCTTGGGGATCCGGCTAGTGAGTGGAAGTGGCTCGCAGCCATTAAAAGCAGCATCTTGCTGTCCAAGTCTCCAAGTTTCGCCGCAAGCCCAAATTGGCCCCAAACAAGCACGCACGGCCGATTCGTGTAACTCTTGACGCTATCAGCCGGTGTTTTATCGGCGAGGCCCCGTCACACCTGTTGATTATTCTAATGAAGACAATGAGAGTCCCAGCAGGGGACTAAGTGCAGCAGCGGTACTCTCAAACAGCCCCAATCAGACCGCGTGAGGGGAGCAGGGCTCGAGCACCAGGAAGTTCATCCCAAGCTGCACAGCACACGTACAAATCCATCTTGTAACAAACACTTGCAATTACAACAGCCCTCGTTTAATTTTAGTCTTGAAATGAGAGCTTCTGCTGATCCTTCGGTAATGATAGTTATTACACTGATGTGCCTGCAGGGGGCTATCCCACTGACAGACGCTCACAAATAGCCGTTCATGTCTCCTAAACTGACAAGCGTGCTGTTCAATCAGAGTTTATTTTGGAAAGTAACCCACGCAGAAAACGGGAAAAGTGGAAGCGGGAAGCAACGCGCACACGGCGTTACACACAAACACGGCACACGGCTGGGGCCGCCTCCGTCCACGGGTGCCCGTATTAGCGTCTGTCGCCAAGCAACCGCTCATCAGGAAATCCGCTCGCCTCCGAACAGCCGGCTCCCGCCCCCTGGCAAAGCAGCCAATCAGGTGGACTGTGATCAAACCACAAGCAAAGGGAGGGAGCGCCGAGTCTGTTTCTGATGTGTGAGCGACGGTTCAAAATGATGACCGTCATTGTGAACTTTCAAACAACTGCTACTTGAATACTCACAAAAAAAAGCATATAGCCTAGAGAGCTTCGGAGGTCATGTGACGATTCCCGAATATGCCGCCACACGATTGGCTTAATTATGTAGAGCAGCGATAAAGCTAACATTTATCCGTCAAAATTCCATCCAAGTGAATTCACATCTCATGAGATACATGCACAAAATGATATTATAGATCCCGATCAAGCACCAGGAGTGCTCTTTCTTTTTTCCAACTATCGGCGATGGCAGAAAGGGAGAGCGTTCCAAATCTGCAATGAATTTACCTCTCACTACCCTGGTGAGTTCTTGCGATCATGCAAAGGCATAGAAAGTTACAAATTTGTATAATCCAGATTTGTTATTCTCCTTCCTGGGTGGTCAACATGTCATCTAAGATAGCAGCTTCACACTAGCATGTTGATTCCGCCGCCCCGGCCGCCGTTGTTGTTCCCATAAAAAAAGTTGTTTTCATGCCACTACTTTTATTAAATTCAACTCTGTCTATAAAATCGTAGCATTGCAAACTTCAGTTTTTAAGACATAAAACCAAAACGGACTATTTCCCCCAAATTTTGTGTGCGGTGGAAAGCTAGCTTCACGCAGGTCTCGCGTGATAGCTTTTAGCTATGTTAGCATCTGCTGCTTCAGCCGCCATGTGTCAAGTGGCGGATCACATCTTTTGCCATCATTTTGTAATGAAAAACTTTATAACCAAGCCACATCTACTTAACAAACTGATCCAGACTCACCTGATTTGAAGTGATCGCTACACTAACAATAACCGTCAACATCCGGAGCGCTATTCTCTAAGCTTTGTGCAATACAATAAAAAAAAATAAAACATAACGAAACACAACTACTACAAATACTCCACAGTCAAAAATGTGACTGTGCTTTTTTTTTTTTTTTGGTGTAATGAGAGCACACGGATCATGATGTCATGTCGTCCTGCATGCAAAGGAGCACTACGGCTTGTTTTCTCATAAGCAGCGGTGACAACGCTCTTGCTAAGTAAACAGCCTGCGGCAAGAAAAAGAGGAGGCAAGAAGAAGAGGAGGGGGAGGCGGAGAAGGAAAGGTCATAGTGGATAAAAACAGATCCATGTTAGGGTCACTCTGTTGCTACCTTGAACACACCATCTGCTGCCCCATACTGATGAATGGTGACGTGTGTGTGCGTGCGTGTCTGTGTGTGTGTGTGTGTGTGTGTGTGTGTGCTGTTGTTTAGCGTCAGTCACACAGTAGGATGAAAGCGCGTCCTTCCTCTCTTCTCTGTCTCTCTTGAGGAAAACAAATGTCAACTGACAAGAGGCGATGCACTCACTCAACAACAAATCACGCTGCCTTTTGTCTTTGATTGCTCTAATATGCTTCCTTTGTGCGGTGAAGATATTAATTGAGCCGCAAACTATCGTCGCACTTCTGGATGAAGTTGTCGGCACTCGCAAAAGTAGCAATGGGAAAAGTCAAGGTGTGTGAATATGGCAGAAGCTCAAAGGTCAAATATCACAGAGGTCAAACTATTTTGAATTCGAGCACGCTTTCTTGGGAACATTTGCATAAAATGTCTAGCAAAAAAAATAACTCAGCTCAGAGACTGCTTACAGGCTTTGGTAGGTGATCCTGTTTTGGTCAGCAATTGACTTAGTCATTCACAGTTACAGTAACTATGCAATGGCTGTGTGGATTTTAGTAACATTATTCTACTACTACTAATACTAACTTATTATTATTAGTAGTAGTAGTAGTAGCATAGATGTTGATTGAATTAGTTGTTAGTTAATGACTTTTGTACTTAATTAGTTGTTTAACTTTTTAGCTAGGTAAGTAACAAGTTGAACAGCTAACTATTGGTGTGCTAGGTAACTTGCTAGTTAGCTGGTCATCTAGTCGAACAACAACTGTGAAATAATTAGTTGGATTGATAGTTAATTAGTTAGCTGGTTAGCTAATTGTGAGCTAGTTTGACAGCTACTTTGCTTGTGGGTTACTTAGCTGTTTAACTTAGCTGATTGATTGATTTTAGTTGGTCAGTTAGTTATTTAGATCTATATTACAGTATGTATCTATGTATTCACTTGATAATCAACTGTGGTCGTCTAGTTGATCCCTGTTTGATATCAGGTTAGTTATGTATCAAGTTAGTTTGAAAGGTAGTTCATTTGGTACCATGTAAAGTGTTAGCTGCCTAGTTAGCTGCTGACCAGGTCCACGGCTGGTTGGTTGGTTAGTTTCCAAGCTGGTACGTTTGCAAGCTGGTACACTAGATAATTAGTTTGTTGTTAGTAAGTTGTTTTTATATCTCTTTAGCTTGTTAGCTAATTGGTGAGCTAGTTTAGAAGCTTGTTTGCGATGTAGTTGGCTCATCATTTGAGCTTGTTTAACTTAACTTACACTCATTAAACATTAGATAGTTAAAAGGTGTTGTGTCAATCTATCTATTCTGTTCAAATCAAATTCTTGAGGTGTCCCTACGACAACAATTTCCAGGACTACAAATTAAAAATTCAATCAAGCAATACATCTTAGTTAAGTGACGGAAAACTTGGAAATTGGGAAAGGGCACACGGCGTTAATTTCACACTGGTGTGCATGCACAGTGCATTTAATTAGAAGAGCTTCGGCGAGCCGTCATCATAATTACTGGACCCAAAAATAGGAGAAATATGGGAACTACATGAGGAGCCTAGGGGACAAAAAGTTATCAAATGTAAAGGCTCTCAATCCTATTGATAGTCGAGCCCCAACAAGGACCGACAACTCCATAATGTAGTGTCACAACATGTTGTCTTTATTGTCCTAGGAGATTTTTGGGGCGGAGCAACGGAACAGTCGCACAAGAAAATACTGTCAACAAATACAAGCAATGCTGCAAATAAAGTCAATTACTGATTTTAATGACTTGATTTTTATTTTAATTACTTGTTTCAAAATGCTTTATAAATAAAGTTGAGTTGAGTTGATTAATAGTTTTCCTCAACCTATCCATAATTCTAATCTCCTAAAAAATAATGTAACACACATAACCCTAACTGCTACCCCTACACCCCCGTCCCCTAACCCACAAACCGAACATTATTCTTGACCGCAGTGTAACACATGTATGCTAACCTAAAAGCCAAAACCCAAAGGCTGAGCCGCACACTCCTGCCAACACAAACCCCCGAAATTTAAATCCCCAACACGTTTATCCCGAAAACCAATCGCGCAGCTGGTACAACTGTGGCCGTTGTGAAAGCGCTTTATAAATAAAGTTGAGTTGAGTAAGGCCTTTCCCTAACCTTACAAACTCAACAGTTACATCTGCCCGTGTTTATAAATCGCAGCAAGGCTACAAACATTTGCATACATTTTTAATGCAAAACGAATAGTAAGACGACAGCCTGTTTGCGTCTCATTTTTCATCCAAAACTCGAAATTCCAAGCAGTCAAGATTTTGGCAATTAAAATGTTGCACGCGTCCCACCGCTAAACTGAAGACAGTCGAAGTATCCTTTTGGAAATCAGCAAGCGAGAGAGAGTGAATCAATGAGCTCCAAACAGACTATAACTTTGAGTTTGTTGACATCTTTGACATTATAGACAAAGCAGAAAAGTCACTGCGGCGCTAACAGGCTAATAAAACACTCATAAAGACCTCATAAAGCGCTTAATACGCAGCCCGTCTACCTGCAGTGTGTTTAATATGCAGCAAGGAACGGCGGAGGAGACGGCAGAACGCATCGCGAGTCAATGAGAGGGAAGGAATGGGAACGAGTTTTCCAGATAGCACGACGAGCGCTGGAGCAAATCAAAGTCAAATGAAGTGCATTTACATATTCAGATGAGCGTTTTCCAGTCAGCCTGTCTAATTATTTCATCTCCATTTTTCAAGCGCCGTACAATGCGCGCGCAGCGGGCCGTGAGGAAAGTTTTCCCGTCCTTGCCGTTATCGCGCTCCCCCGTCCCGCTCGGCGTGACCCTCCTCCCCGTCGCAGACGCTTTGCGTTATCCGGGTCATTACCATACTGCATTTTTTTTTTCGATCTCCTCTTCTCTTCTTTGGCCTCCTCAAACTCCCGTCGTCGCCTGCCATGTTTTATGCATGTCAAGTTAGCGCCGCGTGTGTTTGCCAAACCAATCGCCAATGCCCTCATTCAGCCAATGTTTTATGGCCCTTTGACTTTTTTTTTTTTTTTTTTTTTTTTACAGGAGAGCTCAGTATTGTTCATTCGATTTGACATCATCATTGCTCTCCTTTTTTTTTTAAAAAAAAAAAAAACAACAAATCAATTAAAAAAAAATTAATAAATGTTTTTTTTTTCTTCTTTTTTTTTCTTCTTTTTTTTTTAAAATACATATACATATATATATACATATACACACATATATATATATATATATATATATATATATATATATATATATATATATTTATTTTTTTTTGTATGTGGGTGAGTATGTGTATGTGCGTGTGTGTGTGTGTGTGTGCGTGGCCCTTTGACAAAGAATTTCCCAAGTTACTTCATGTTAAAGATTATATAGCTCTTAATATGAAAAGAAAAATGCACTGCGCTGTCACCAACGTCTTACAAATGCAATTATGCCATCTAGTGGCATAAAAATGACCTCATTACAAATCAATGACTAAAAGATGCAGCCATATTTCTATTAGTTTAACATTTTTTCTACTTTTATGTTAACAAGAGTATGACAAAAATATCTTATTGTATGTTTTATTGTACATTTACAACAGATATAAAATTGTGAGTTGACTATTTGAAGTCATGCGATTAATTACGATTAAAAATTTCAGTCGCCCGACCAACCGAGTTATAACACGTAAAATGTTGATAAAGTTTTAAAAAAAAATTCAGTTTGGCATATCTGTTGGGAAAGATGGCGGTGGAGTGATTTCAGAGTAAAAACAGTGAGAGATTATGTCTCTCCAGGCTTGCTCTTTTTTCGTACTTTTCACATTATTGGTAGCAGGAGTGTCAAAAACGTCCGGTTGCCCACACACAGCAACTCCCGGACGTTGTGTGTAACGCAGTCTACTCTCGATGCTGATTGGCTGTCGTGACGCGGCATCATGCAAATGTTGTGTCTCAAGTGCAAATTATGGGTCAGCTTGTGGCTGTGCGGCCGTCGTGCTTTCTCCATCCTCTGCCCGCCCAACGGTGGTCATCACACAATTCAAGTGTGCGTGAAAGCAACTTAATGCAAGTGGCTGACGTGCAGGTCAGTGCCGCCCCAATGTATTCAATTAACTCAGAGGGGTTGTGAGTCTCCCATTTCCCAACGTATTTATTTTTTGCCATCCCACAATTTTCTTCCTGGCTCCCCTCGCTTGCTCGTTATTTCAGTCTTTCCGCAGCACTTGGACCGCCATGCTCTGTTTGCGCTAAAACGAGAAATGTTCTCAGTCAATGATTGGGAAAATGAACAGTTATTCTTTAATTGAATGTTACAGAAATACTAATGTGGCTTAATCCGAGCCACTTTGCAATAAAGTGTGCCACTGCATATTTGCAACACAAATTCCCATATTTTATTTTTGGAATCCTTTTTTATTTGCTGGAAAACGCCCCTATTTTCTCATTTGAGCTCAGGCCAGAGCCCTGTCTAGTATAAAAGTATTGCTTTGGCGCACTTGTATGACATCTTGGAGCCATTCTGCTACAGTAAAATACCTGTAGTTGTATCCTTTCTCTTCTACCTATAATAATCAGGATTTTATTAACCAATCCCCCCCAATAATATGAGGGGGAGACCTGGCAGCCATCTTGTGGCATCTACAGTTAACCATTTTGGGCAAACCACAATTATATTTATTATAATATAATTGTATAATTAGAATTAATTAATTATATAATTAGAATTATAGAATATATTATTATCATATTATTAATATCTTATTATAATATATTATAATTGATGTTCAATATTATAATTAAATGTCAGAATAATTAATCAATAATGATAATAATATTGTAACAATAATTATTGTTATAATATAATAATAATTAATTAAATATTATATACAGGGTGTCCATAAAGTCTCTTTACCATTTCAAAAATGTATTAAAAATGCAATTGATTAGATATTTTATTTAGATTTGTTCTATTGTATTCAGCGTTTATTTAAGTTTTTTTTTTTTTTACCTCTTTTAATACACTGCTACATGGCCACCAGTAGTTGCACGAAGCACATCAAGACGGTACTCGATTTCTTGCCAAGTTCGCTGTAGCGTCGCCTCATCAATTGTGGCAAAGGCATCAGAAATCCTTTGCTTAAGGTCGAATGTAGAATGATAAAGACTGTGTGTGTTTTTTTTAAACACTGAATACAATAGAACAAATCTGAATAAAATATCTAATCAATTGCATTTTTAATAATGTTTTTAAATGGTAAAGAGGACATCCTGTATATTATAATATATTAATATATTACATTATTATATCAATTATATAAAATAGTTACAATTGATTGTAATTGTAATTTATATATTTTTTTAAATGTATTACACCACAAATACCTGTTTACTACAAATAACGTTTCAAACTCATCTTACAACAAATATCCCTCAAATTCAGTGGCTTACAAATTATTTGATTTTGGGAGAGAGAAAAAATGCACCCGAAGTGACACAGGCTAAACGTCCCGATGTGTATACAGTGAATTCTACTCGAGCACAACTTTTCCTTTCCTGACTATTGGGACAATCAGTTCTGTGTGTGTTTGTTTTGTTGTTTTTGGGTGCCACGTGTTCCAAATGTTACAAAAATAACATAACGCAGCAAAGTAGTTGTACCAAAGTTATTGTCGCTTGTATCGGTTGCTGCCAAGCACTGAAAAATTGATCACCTTGAAGAATTTGCGTCAAATCTATTTCGAACGTCCGTTTCTAATCGGCACTACATTATGTGTGCGGCACCACTTCTGTTTATCCTTGATAAAGGAGTGTTCAGGTGGTGCTGCCAGCTTGGCTGTTTTTCCCGCACATCTTTTTTCCCCCACATCTCTTTGTGTGTGAGTGCTGTGGCATAAACTGGTGGCATAAAAGGTTGTTATGAGCTTCAGGTGTTAATTGGCTGAGAGGCAGCGCGTTAATATTCCCCTTGCAAAGCCGGGAAACGGCAGCAGCAAACTGATGAGTGTGTGCTTTCGCTCCAGAGGAAAAGAAAGAGAGAGCGTGGCAGAAAGAGCGACACGAGAGTGCAAAGGCCCTCTGTAAGGTCACAGCCGGCGAGGAGCAGATTAGGAGAAGAATAAAAAGAGGAAGAGACACGGGTCTGGAGGGAGGAAAGAAAAATGTGATCATAAAAAAAAAGAAAATTGGACCATAGAGGCTCTTCGTGGAAACAAAGATGATATCATGTGAGAGAGAATTGAACACTTTTCTTTGATGTTTTGTATTTGACATTTTGAGGATCGCTGCTAGAACCAAACGGAGTGGTTGGGACTGATTAATGGCCTCACCATTCATTTCAATGAGGAACGATGATTTGAGATACGCGTTCTGAGTTACAAGCGTGTTGACGTGTATTTGAATCGGAAAAGCAGATTCGCGTCGCCAGTCCCGGAGAGGTAGGCCGCCGAACGAGGGTCGGTTTCAGGCACGAGAAATGGCGACGCCCGTTAGGCACCATCTTGGGGATGCAACCCGGCAGGCAACACTGTTTTGCTTTCATCTGGCGGAGCCGAGCTTAGCCGTCTCTCACCTCCCGAGAGCTGTCGCGTTATGCATAAAATATGGCGCTACCTCGCGCCTTAACCTGTGCATGCTTTTATGAATGCAGGTTTTCACGCAGCCCGATCCCGCGCCAGTTGTGTTTAAGTGTAAAGCGTGTCCGCCTGCGGCTTTCTTCATTTGAGCAAACAAGGAAACCTGCGGCGGCCTTGAATGCGTTTGCACTCGTTTATATTGTTCACACGGATTATTGCCCTCCCGCACACACGCATCCGCTGCCTCGGAAGCCCACCACAAGTGCCGGGCTAGTAAGTCTTTTGGTCAAGGTACGACGACGAGTCGTAAATTGCTCAGCAGGAATGCGCATTAAAGGGCTCTCTAAAACATCACAGGTCAATCTATAGACTGTTGGAATCTTTTACCTATCAGGGGACATTCAAAGGAGACATCATGTAGAATGGATTTATTTCCCCACAATTTAAAATAATTCAGTCTTAACTCAAGGCCATTTTCAGAGTTGCGCATACTGCCAGCAGTTTTACAACATTTGAACTGAAAGCCGGGAAAGCGGATGCCATTTTGTTTTGTTTTGATCAATTCTTGGTCTGCTAGCCAATGGAATGCTGATGTGAGCCTCGTAGCGTGTCTTGCTATTTTATTTAAGAATTTATGGCCGACGCAGTTAGAGTTATGAAATCAATGATGGCGATTGACGACGGCGCGGGAGGACTTCGAACCAGTGTAACCAGACGACAGTGGCATATTGCTAAGAAATGTGTTTGTAGACAATGAGGATGTCGAACATTTTGACGGCCTTGTAACGCAATGGATGCCGAATAATTTCCACTTGATCCCCCATTGTTGAAGGCAAATAAACGCGCAGATGCGACATAGTTGTGTGTTGAATTTTTCATAGAAGCATATTTTGAAAGTATAATAACAAACTTCGTTTTGTGTGAATGCACAAGGTGTAAGCTCTGAAATGGTTTTGGAATTATATTTCTACCTGCTTAAGGAGTTGAGATTTTAATTATTTAGTAGGCATTGACAATATTGTTGAATTTCCAACTCTTAAGTCACCCATAGGTTTTAGAGGCATGTTTTGGCAGGCCCTTTAGGCCTTAATGGGTCAAGATATACAGTAGAATGTTTTGGTTTGTTTTTTTACTATCGAAAAAGTTAGTTTCTACAGGTTTCAGTTCTTTGGTAATCGGCAGTAGAACATTTGTTGGGTTTCCGAAAAGCAGAGGTGGCAAGGCCAACCTCAACCGCAAAACTTAAAAAACTCAACCGATCCGATGGAGTACTTTCTGGACCTGGATTTCGGTCCAGAAAGTCAAAACCCTGCCACAGTTTGGCTTTTGCCACAGCTGCTTCTACTCAAGCAGCTTCCCAGTTTACCTGCCGGTTGAGTAGAAACACCTAAAACCAAACTGTGTGAGTTTTTCAGACCACATAAAAAAAATAAAAAAAAAGGTGGTAATGAGTATTCATCTCCAGAACAGCAGTGAAACTCACAACAGCAGCATATCATCAAGCAGCCACGGGGACGGGCAAACAGAAAGCAGAAAAGGGCCACGGCAGTTCTTGTAGGACATAATTCAGCAGAACGAAGGCTGAAGGGATTACCAGGAAAGCTACAGAAGCAGGCAGACTTGACTTTATGAGATCATTCGAAAGGAGAGCGCTAGAAAGTCTGCAAGAGGGCACAAGTGCAATCTGGTAAAGAGCAGGAGAGGCTGAAATGTTGCCTGATTGCTGATTTGAGGCACCTGGCGCAGGAGGGGCCTAAAGTTGCCCTACTTCCAACATGTTGGCATTTGTCTTCCTGATTATCAACGGGACCGGCTGAAATTCCCGCTCAAAGTACTTCGACGGGATCTGTTCTTTACAAACTTTGCACACCAACGTTGACGAGCGTGAACAATTGGATTCCATCTGATTGATTATCGTCCTGGTTCCGAAAGTTTAACCGACCGAGCAAGCGCGGGAGGCATCGGACTAGCTAGTTAGCTCCTTCCATCCGTACATGCTTTGATGTCGCTGCTGGGATCTTGTTTCGGGCAAGTTTTCCAAGTGCAGGAAGTTTTGTTTCGCAAGAAGGAAGCGAACATCAATAAGAGCTAGATCAGGCTAGCGCGATATCGTCAATGGCGGCGATGTGAAATTGCAAAATGCGGTGTGGGAGTTGATGTGGTAGCAGCAGATGCTCGCTGGCCCGGCGCTACAAGGATGAATACGAATCTGTTTTGGGATGCCAGCGAGCTGCTTTGGGCCAATTAGTTTGATTTGGCCAACACTTCCTCATGTAATGTAAACAAGTGGCGTCGTTTTTTTTGCTGTTTTACAGACGCCAGAAAACTGTGCAAGGATGTCTCCACGTTGTGAGAAATAAGATCAAATTGAGAGTTGGCAAAGGGATTCGTGGGAATAGATTTGGTTGAGTTTGCTTTAAAAAAAAAAATGGAAAAGAAGAACAGCATCTTCATTGAAAACCTCAAGCTTTGTGCTCAATATATGTTTTTACAGATGCTTTTTTATTATTATTATTATACCAGCTACCACTGTTTTTGCTCTTTTCACTTTTGATTTCCTAAAACCACGTGTTGAAGAACCACGTCACGAAACGGCTTCTCTGAATAGCCTGAAAAGTTTATTCCAAAAGTCGCAGCCAGTCAGCCGACCATTTAAGGATACAAATCGTACTTTCGGCTACTTTGCATTCTTTCAGACTTTAATACTTGGACGAGCTTTGTACAAAGCAAATTGATTATTATATTGTCCTTGAAATTTTTTGGTGTCTACTTTGTTATTCTCGAGAAAAACAATCCTTTAGCGAGAAACAAGATTGCCACGGGCTATGTGCCTGAACTTCCAAATTTGTTCCAGCGCTGCCTCCCTAAATGTTAAAATAAATAATAAACTTGATTCGTCAATGATGTTAACAATGTAACATCGTCCTGAAAGTTCAATCGCTAATTAACTCTTTGACTGCCAGACGTTTTCAGAAAAGGGATGCCGTGGGTGCCAGCCGATTTTAAGCATTTTGACTGATCTTTCAAGGTCCATAGAAAATTATGTGTTTGGACTATGGAAACACACATACTACCAAAAAAAGATTGGACTCTCATCTTTCATCAGAAAAAAAAAGTTTGTTTCTACCTTATTCCGTTTTTCAGTAATCCACAATAGAAAATGGTTAGTTTCACCTCTGTTTTGAAACAAACGTCTTTTAACGTCTTTGGCACTCCTCCATAGGATTTTACTAAACGTTATTTAACGTTTTTGGCAGTCAAAGAGTTAATTAAAGACAGTTAAAAAAAAAAAAATACTGAATTACACTGCGGTTTTGCTGTGTAATGTTTTTAGAGATGATATCTGAATACCATAATATTTTTAAATCAACGTCTTAAGCACCAGTTAGCCATGTTGGTGTGAAGAAGCTGTTTTGGGGCAACTTTGGGGGAACTCGCCAAAATCAACCCCAATCACAAGCAGGGATTCAAAACATATTGGCAAGTCTTTTTTTTGGGGGGGCCAAAGCCATTTAGTGGCATCAAAGTTTGCTGATTATTTTGAATAATTTGCCATAAAAAAGGGTGAGTGAGGGCCTTTTCATCGCTGCTTTCAGATTTGATTATTATTATTTTAAGTGGAAAAACGAAATCCGAGGCAGCAACATGGCAGCAAAAACATCTCCAACGCTGTTTCGAACCCCCAAAACCCACCACTCGCCCTCGCCACCGTTGACCCTGAAGAGGAAGATTGTGCTGAATTAGTTGCGCAGATAAATCACGGCGTGGATCTGCCTCCCGTTGGCTTCTTGTGGCACCAAGACAGAAAAAAAAAAAAAAAAAAACGGTGATGGATTTTCCGCATGAAGGCTTGCGCTCTTATCAAGGTTCTTCCTCCCTGTTTGTTTAATCGCTGCTCTTAAATGAACTCGACACAAGCAAATCGTTTAAAAAGCAGTAAGAAGCTTCAAGTGACAGAATCCTTCAAAGTTCGCGTCGCGTCACAATAACACGTTCACTTCTAAAAAGTCGTGCCCGGCTTCATGCAGCCCCAGGAGGAATGAGCTAAAATTGTCGCCCCCCCCTCTTCTGTAATTGTCAAGATTGATGTATGATGGGATGAGACTAATAATAGGATGCCCACAATGGCTCCCGCCGATTCCTAATGCTTTTGATTCCGCTCTGCAGAACCCGGTGCCAAGCCTGCCCGGTTCCAAAGAGAGAATTTAATCTCCCGCCTTATTGTCGACACACAAAAAAAGGTCAATTAGAGTTCGATCAAGACCAGGATAATCACTTGTATGTTCAACTTTACATTTTAATATCCGGACCAGGAGAAGACGTAAGCAAAAAGTCCAAATCTCACAAAATTCCCGTCCAAATGTACCCAAACATATCGATCACCGTGACCAGGAATTAGCCCGTACCGCCGCGGAGCTGTGACTTTTCTAATTAGTGAGTTCACAGCAAATCCGCTCGGATTAGCTCGGCTCGAGTGTGGCGATTAACACCGAGTCGCCGCAAATCCCCTAAAATGAGCGAGAGATGGGGATGGACGGGCATCTGCTGGGAAGGCCAACCCTCGCAGGGACCCGCACCGGCTCAAAATGTTGACTAAAATGTCTCCTTACGTAAGTGTGGCTTAACGGGGGGATGAGGACGTTCTTGTGGGAATTTTGGAGGATTTTACACGAAAATATATTGTAATTAGTGGAAAGGCGATGTCAGTTTTTTGAAAAGCTTGTGTGTGTTAATTGTAAAAACTATGTTAATTGCCCCAAATCAACTTGCCTCAAATTCAAATGACAAGTTGCAATAATAGATTTGTCTTTTTGCTCTGATTAATGTGCATTGTCTTTAAAAAAAAAAAAAAAAAAAGGGACAGCGGGTACTAATTAGCCCCAATGACAACATGAGTAGCCAATGGGTTTGTAGCTCACCAATGATAAAACACTGTGACATACTTGGAAGAATTAAAACAGAAGAGAATTTTAAAGAATTTTAACATTTATTTATTTAAAGTGAACTTCTACCAAATGTTTTATATTCTGTTTAAAAAGTAGGTCGCAAAATCATTTGAATAATAATAAATAATTGAACAACTATCTTACTATTCCACTTATGCATAAAAGGTTCATCTTTGCATGATACAATAGCTTGTTATTTTCAGAGGGCACGTCTGCAACCTGCAAGCATCTTCACAGTCAATTATGCACTCAGATTATGGATTCGTTTTAGTTGTGGGGGGGGGGGGGGTGGCATCGCTACAGTACATCACTTGTATCCCACGCTAATATTCCGATACTGCAGAGACGTCCTTGGGGGGGGGGGGGGGGGATCTTTGATTTATCTGCACCTAGCCACAAACATGGCCTCCCTTGCAGTTTGCCAGCTAATAAACCCTCAAGATCACACGCGCGCACACACCCATGCTCAATGGCGCGCACTCACACACTCGCTCGTCCTCCAGGGAGGGAAAAGGATTCGACGCTACCCAAGAAGGCGCCTTTAGGACAAAAAGAAATTTCATCCTGGATAAGCGTCCCCCCCCCCCCCCCCCCACCAGCAGCAAGACCGCCCCCTAGATAGCATCTCTACATTAGCGCTCTGCCTCTGGTTGACTGCTATCCCGTCACACGCACTCACACACCTTGGCCACATTCTCTTGCATCGTTCCCCTCTCGTCTGTTTTTGCCCCCCACCCCCCTCCCTCCCTCCCTTTGACTCATCCTTCCCTCCTCTTGTCCATCCGTCCCCGCGGTGGCCCGCACTGTAAACATCTCTATTCCCGCCCCCTCCCCCTCGTCAGAGTACTTTGATAGCGTCGCTATTAAACGGCGCCGCGACCTCCCCGGCATGCTCAAGCAGGCAAGGGCTCCTCGTCAGGCTGCTGGAGTGCTTCCTATTTTGCGCACGCAGCTGACTTAAGCCCCTTAAGTGCTTTGGCAACACTTATTCCGTCGTGGCACAACGGAGCCCATTAAAAGTTGGATTTGAATGAGAGGGTGCGAGCAAGAAAGGAAAAGGAAGGCGAAATGGGGGGGGGGGACATCATTTGTCAGTGTGGATGGGGTGGGGGGGGGGGTATTGTGTGCTGGTGTGCCTTTAAGGGGCGTGGCCAAGTAAGTGATTTCAGGAGCTAGAGTTGGCTGAAGTCTTTGTGGGGGGTTTTCATTTTTCTGTTTGTGTGTTCAACTGTTTGTCCCGTTCAATAAATGTCTGAAACTGCATCGGTAACTATGTGATCACCCCCCCGACCCCCACCCCCAAAGATAGAGGAGAAGCAACCCACGAATTGCCTTATAAATAAAGGTGCCAGTGAGTTAGTCTGCGAGTCGACAATGCAGGCCATCAAACCCGAAAGTAAAACTCACAGTGGTGAGTCAGAGCGTTACAATTTGTAATTCATTTTTGACACCAATATCCCCCCGCCCCCTTTTTTTTTCTGAAAATGAATATCGGTTTCAAATATCTGTTATCGGCCTCCTTGACTACTGATAATCAGCATCGGAAAAAACATCAGTCCATCTCTAGTTTCCGTGGGCCTTCGTGCCCCCTGGTTCACGGTCCTCCATGTCACTGCTGTCCTTGTTTTGAAGACCTCAAGATCCCAATCAACAGCACACACAAATACACTCTCAGCAAGTCGTGCGCGGATTCTTAATGCCTTCCCGATCTCCTCGGCAATTACGAGCGGTTGCCGCGCTTAGCCGATAAAAACGTTTGACTTTATTGGGCTTGATTGTGGCGCGTGTGGAGGTGTTTGTGGACCGATCAGTGGATGAGGAACAATGAGAGGCGGCGTCGTAACAACGCAACCGCGTTGTCGTTGCTTTTTAACGGGACAATGAAAGTCACGGGGCCGCAGTGGCTGGCGTCCATCGCTGGCTTTGTACTGCCACTTTCGTTGCCAATTGCTGTAATCAGGGGGGGGGGGGGGGGTAGAACAAAGGAACTGCATTATGGATGATGCCATGAAAAATAGCACAAAGCAGCATCGGGCAGTGCTACTCCCAAGGTACGGAGTTTGTATTGCTGAGGCTATAATTGGCCGTATAAAGATCATTCCATCGGCTTTCCCCCGTCTACATCGACGATACAGTTTAGATGGCCTGCGAACTGTTATTCCTTCGGTGTGTTTTGGTTGGGTCAGCATGTGTGTCTCCATGGCAACGATAAACAGACAGCATGTAGAAAAGTCCCTAATGTCATTCATTATCTTGGAATGTGGATATACTCAGTCATCGAGGTCATTTCTCAGGACATTGAATCGTTTACTTGCAACCGATCGGAAATACACGAAGCAGCAGAGGCGGCAAATCCAGGTCCAGAAAGGAAAAACACTGCCACAGTTTGGCTTTAGCCCCTCATGCTAGCTGGCTAACGACTGGGGCTAAAGCCAAACTGTGGCAGGGTTTTTACTTTCAGGTGCTAGCTAGCTAGCTCCCTAGCTAGCTCCCATGATGCTTGTTCACCTGCTAGCGAGCTAGCTAGCTAGCTAGCATCAGAGGCTAAAGCCAAACAGTGGGAGGGTTTTTACTTTCTGGACCTGGATTTGCCACCTCTGACAAGTAGGCGTAAACAAATATGGCAAAACTGAACCAACTTTTGGGGCGAGGAGGAAACGGACTAATTTATTAGTGTAGTGAGTGACATACAGTATAATATATTTTATTGACCGTAGAATGTAAGAGGTGGAAATGATGCCTATTTGCGTAATGATTGTCCATTTAAATTGGGACACATATATGGGAGTAACTCGTAAAGACATTAACCCGTATATTGACTGCATGTAAACATAGTTATTGTTTTAGAAGACGATTATATATGTCAATGTTCTGGATGGCAAGTTGCAAATAGCCATAGTTTGGACGCCAACAGCTTGATTCTAGTCTCTGTATCTCACGGCTTCCCATCTATTATGGCTGAGTCTGGAACGCCACTTCCACAATAAGCAGGGGATCGCTGTAACGCTCAATTTTGCGTTTATGAGATATTCCGCCAATAAGCCCATTTGTTGTCAGCTGTCGACAGCGCATCCCCGCCGCCATAAAGAGCCAGCGTTTAACATAAAGAGGCACTGTGACGCCTCTGCGGGCGCCTGCGCGGATACATTAAGCAAGAGGCGACAGTGAAAAGGCCCAACGCTGCCCAATTCGCAGCCCGCTTCAGTCAACACTGGACAGTCGCTCACATTCACGCACACACATGCCGCCACTGTTTGCAGACCTGAAAGACAAGCATTGTCACAGCAACGCACACATACACCAACCCTTTAACCTTCACAAAATAGTATGCAAAATATGCAGATGCTGATCCCACACTGGCACACGGATTCGAGCGCGGGGAGGCTGGCCGGGGTTATATAAACAAGTCGCAAGACAGATAACGGACGGACGCACGCGGTTAGCCGTGACACCGCTTTGGGATTATCGCTGTGTTTATAGATTAACCGGCAAAGACGCCAACAGAAAGTTTGTGGAGTAGAAGCGACGGCCCGGATCGACCGGCGGGTTGGAAGGAGGAGCGGATCAACTCTTTGCGGAGATCATATTTGAAGTTTTTCTTTTCTGGCGAGTCAGCACAGTCGAAGTGAGATCGGTGGCGATCCATCGGGGATATTTTCTGTTGAACGCTGTTGGCTGTTTGAGCTGGTCGTGTTTGCAACGGCATGCAGAGCAGGAGGGTGCCAGCCGTGTTCAGGGTACTAACGCTTTAATCCCCAACGGGTAGTGCTCAGTGAGGCGTTCGGTGAAGCTCACACAACAGAAAACGTAGAAGGTCCATACGTACGCTCAGACTTGAGCTAGATTACGTCTGACGGCCTGCGGTTTATTCCGCCTACTGTTTTATAAACCAAATTCGCAAAAGACACCTCCAGATGCTTCCGCTCTTCCGCCCCGAATCGGATTTTATTTAACCTCGCGCTCTCCGCAGATCAACTGCGGCGAGACGCCGTGTCTCGGGAGAGGCGGCCGCTCGGGCTAGCGCCTCGAAGGAGCGCCGCAGATTGGAAGAACGGGGCGTGTTCTTTGTTGCCCCAGATTCTTTCGTCCTCCGGGGCGCCGCCATGCCTTCATCTGCTGTTCCAAAGTTTGCATGCAGGCATCGTCTACGGAGATAAAAACCCGCCTCAGCTGGAATCTTTCTTGATGTTTCCCGGCGCGCACAACTAGCTCAGCACAGGTTGGACTGTAGTTTACATTCCGAGTTTCGTTTGATGGCGTGCAATGCTGTATAAGTCGCGCACACAAAAATAGGCGGGCCCAGCTGTGTTGTTGTTGTCTGGCTACGCTTCGACATTGTTGGGACGTGTACTAAGTAGCACAAAGTCGTCGTTAAAGCTCCTCACTCTTACCTCCTGGTCAGTTACTTTTGTGAGCGCAGCAGTGCTGTTGAGCGCAAATTAGTGTGTTTTTTTTGTGCGTCGACTTGTTAGTCTGCAGCAGAGCAAGCAGGGTCACAGAGGAGCCATTGATTCTAAAGTGCACATCAATACACAATGAGGCCCGCTCGGAGCTCTGTCTTCAGCCGCCGCCGCTGCCGCTGCCGCCGCTGCTGCCACCCCCCGTCTCCCCTCTCGCTGGCCCTGCGCGGCTTGGTCCTGGTCCCGCTCCTTCTGGGCTTTGCTCGTAAGTCCCACACGCACACACATGCATCCCTTTTAAAGCAGACGTGCGCTATCGATTCCGCGGGGAGTCATTATGTGGCAAACAGGCCGGAGGAAGAAGGAACATAATGCTGGCACGTACGCGTTCGATCCATATTAAAGCACGGCTTGTATTGGAGTGGAAAATGTGTAATTACCACCAGCACCGAGCTATTATTTGCTTCAGTATGAATGTTTGTGTGCAACTTCTCGCCAATAGTTATTGATAAAACTCATCAATTAGGATTTTTTTCCCAAGATAAGTTGGTATCGTTCCAATTACAGTTTGGTGGGCTGGGCAAACTTTTGCTGGACTTTTTAAAAATCCCAAAAATAAATACAACCAACAATATTTAAAATAGTATTTAAAATAGTTTATTTTAATGGCAATGTAAACACATTTTGTTATTTATAAATGATTCAATTGTATAACATTTTAAATTGTGTTAATTATAATTAAATGTTAACTGCCACCTTTCTCATAGTCGTAAAAATATGTTGGATGCAATACATCACACTGAGTCGTCATGGGGCTTACCGCGCGCTGACTACAGGTGCTAGCTGCCAGCTAGCTTGTGAGCTAGCAGGTTTGCTCGTTCGCGGGGCTCAACTTGTTGCTTGGTGTTTTAGTGAACACTTAAGGTAAAGTCAACCATTTATTTAAGTCGGTGGCACACATCTTTCAGCTTGTGGCTCACATTGCACGACAAATATTTGAGCACGACTTCATGCTAGTTATTTACCCACTATGCTTGTGTTACGATAGCCTGGATAACGCAAAATGCACACCACTTGGGAATTTAAAATGAAACTGAACTAAACACTGAGCTATTCTTTAAAAAGTGGAATCGACGCAAGATGCATTTTTTGGGGGGTGTAGGCATAGCTAGCTAACTGTAGTAGTAGAAATGGGCTAAGAAGTCATATCTAAATAACTCTGTCCATAAAAATATATATATGAGAAAAACTTTTTTTGGGTCATTTAATGTATGATTTCCCCATTTACATTCTTATTTAAACAGACTATTCCAGTTGTGTGTTATTTTTGTGCTAATATACAGTTACAGTGGACTCTCGGGTCAAACCTAGCATTTGTCAACTCTCTTAGTCTTAGTTAAAATTTGAACAGCCTCCCTTAAGAAATGTTATTGAAGTGAAAAAGTAAGACTGATCATTTATGTATGCACCCTTAACTTTGATAACGAGTGACTTTCTACTGTTATCTTACTACACGTTTGAGCCGTAATTCACTGAGCAGCCAGTAGAGGACAGTTTGGATGCTACACAGCTGACAACAACTACTGCATGTAGGAATCATTTCCAGTTCTGTGGTCGTTATCCAATTTTTTTTCCCCCTCTTTACCACCATTGGTCCACCTCTGATGTAGTATCAGTCACACAAAAAAAAGCCCCTCTAAAAAGCAAAGGTCACTTGCTCACCGAGTCCTCCATTTTCTATTGAAGTTTGCGGGTGAGCCTTCCACACACACATTTACGCAAAGAAGTCTTCAATAAATCTCACTTGCATGTTCTTGGACTGTGGGAGGAAGCCAGAGCATCCAGAAAAAAAAAAAAAAACTCAAGCGCAAATAAAGAGAATATGCAAATGCCACACGGGAAGGTCCAAACTGAGAATCGAACCCAGGGCCTTTCTGTTAGGCAAATGTCGTCCACTGTGCTGAAATGTCACCAGTATTTCATTTTGTTCCCGCAGATTAAATTGAACACCCTATTTATTAGCTATTATACCCCTCGGTTAGAGCTGTTCAGCTATTGATTTTGGAGGTAACAAAGTGTCAAAGCCTTGGCGGAGGCATCCCAAAAGACACACACTCTTGCTATCAGTGACTCACAACCATCATTTGTAGCAACAGATCATTATTACAGTATGTGTGTGCTACAAATACTGTATTCATTTAGATACGTCCTTTTAGCTTAATGCAAATAGACAATGCAAAATGCCCTATGTAGGCTGAGGGATAGAATCGTGTACACATGTAGATAAAGTAACAATATTCATAGGCATGTATTTTATTTTATTTTTTACTGCGACCGTCTCTATTTACTGTCTATCCATCCATCCAGCCTTCATTCTTTACATTATATTTAATGATCTCATTACCGTATGTCTTTTAAAAATGACAATATTTTAGAGTGCTGTTCCTTCTTATACAAAATGTATATTTTAGTATTTTAAGGCGTTGGCATTCTTTGTGACCTTTTTTTTTGTCTGTAATGTGCCATGAGATTTTTCAAATGAAAAGGTTTGGAAACTTTTTAATGCAAGCTAATGGTGCTGCAAAGGCCTGTAAAAAAAAAAAAAAAGAAGAAGAAGAAGAAGGAGACTGATGAAATATGCGTCTCGTCTGAAATGTTCAAGCTGCCAGTAATTACGCTTCAATTGGGATTAGGAAAAGAGAGAATATTAAGACGGCAGCGTATGCCCAAAGGGGCGAAAGGAGACGGCGGACGGAGAAGGGAGGCAGTCAGATATGGAAACAGAGAAAAAGATAATATGATAATAGTGACAGCCGACATTTTGCCAGGCAAACGGAGCGCATGTTGAACTGGGAAAGAGTGATAGAAAGCGGAAGATAGAAAGAAAAATAAAGGGAGAAAAGGGTGCTGCGTGACAAGAAGTTTTGACAGGCGTCAGAAGTGAGTGTTCGGCGTTCTGCTATTAATACCCGCTCTCGTTATTTACACCATTTTTTGCAGCTTCTCGCGCTGTCACCCGTGTGAGTGAGCGTCTTCCACCGAGTCGTGCATTTTCTGCCAGTACAATCAACAGAAGGACTTTGTCTCATGTTGTATGGATGGAGCAACGTCAGGGCTTGGCTGCTACGTCTTGGCAGTCACTTGGCAGAAGTGTTCACTTGTTGCCAAAATGCCAGCTTTGTGTTTGCCCTTCAAGCGAGCACACAGAAACAGAACTTGAGTTGTGCAAAGGCATTTTTGGAATGGTGTCAAACAATGTTAGCGTTGGATTGCAATTTATGTCAAGTGAGACTCGAGGCCCGCACATCCGTCCGCTGACTACCGCTTCTCCGGTCCAGGATTTTTGGTTGAGCTGGATTCTATCTCGAGGCAAAGTCCAGAGCGGACTGATTGCCAGTCACTCGCAGGACACACATTGACAAACAGCCATTGGACTCACAATTGTGGGTAATTTACAGTGGAATTGAATAAACAGAAGGAAGCTGGAGAAAAGCCACACAAGCACTGCACACAAAAAGACCCATCCGAGAGTGGAACCCAGATCCGTTTGATTCTGGGGACGGTACCAGAGCAACTGTGGCAGTCCGGCGCCCATAACTCTTTGACTGCCAAAAACGTTAAATAACGTTTGGTAAAATCCTATGGAGGAGTGCCAAAGACGTTAAAAGACGTTTGTTTCAAAACAGAGGTGAAACTAACTATTTTCTATTGTTGATTACTGAAAAACGGAATAAGGTAGAAACAAACTTTTTTTTCTGATGAAAGATGAGAGTCCAATCTTTTATTTGGTAGTATGTGTGTTTCCATAGTCCAAACACATAATTTTCTATGGACCTTGAAAGATCAGTAAAAATGCTTAAAATCGGCTGGCACCCACGGCATCCCTTTTCTGAAAACGTCTGGCAGTCAAAGTTAAGGATCGGTGGTTCAACGCCCGGCTTCGATGGTCTGCTGCTAGAATTTTCCTTGTGCAAGATGCTGAAGCCGATATTGACTCCAGGTCAGCAGAGTAAACGAGAAACTGTTCTCAATTGCCTTACCTGGTAAAAACAGAAGAAAACTGAAAACATACACAGTGGAACTGAAGCGGAAATAATAAAACACAAAGAAACTATTATGGGCAAACGGCAGACTTGGAGGAACTAATCGTTCACAGGACTTCCCAAAACACAAAATCAACGAAGACCAACAGCTCGAGAGTAGTCGTCTTACCCCACACACATAAAAAATGTTGGTCTTAAAGATGTTTAATATTTAAGATTGCCAAGACACATCTACTCTTAACATGCTTCAGTCCGCGGGAAAATCTTCAAGGACAATCTTAGAAGGCATAAGATATAGGACGTTTGACGGAAGGGAGCAAAATCGGGACAAAAAGAACTCGATTTACAATTTGTAGCCAGCCTTTTGCTCCTTGTGGATCAGAAGACTTTGAGATTTGGAAAAGACCCTTGGGAAACGATCATGATTTCACACCTGGCTCATTTAACTCTTTGACTGCCAGACGTTTTCAGAAACGGGTTGTCCCCCGTGCCAGCCGATTTTAAGCATTTTGACTGATCTTTCAAGGTCCATAGAAAATTATGTGTTTGGACTATGGAAACACACATACTACCAAATGAACGATAGGACTCTCATCTTCCATCAGAAAAAAAAAGTTTGTTTCTACCTTATTCCGTTCTTCAGTAATCAACAATAGAAAATGGTTAGTTTCACCTCTGTTTTGAAACAAACGTCTTTTAACGTCTTTGGCAATCCTCCATAGGATTTTACTAAACGTTATTTAACGTTTTTGGCAAGTTACAGAGTTACAGAGTTTTGAGTCACAGCTGAGCCACAGTTTGAGATTTTACAAAGACTTTGAGTTTTGAGGGGTCACTATTTACACGACTAGATTTTTAAGGCACACGGTCACGTTTTTTTGCCGGCGTCTCTGCTTTGTCCCTGCCGCTCTCGTGATTGTTTCCAAACGTTCCCGCTTCTGGTTTTGTTCAAGAGGTTGTCGGTTGTGCTTGATATTTCTTGTGACAATATTGAGCATATTTGACGTTGCCGTAAAGTCACCGCTATGAAAAGACTGATCGGAAGCAGCTGAGATTACCATGACGGCCCGTGCGTGCGCTGTCACTCCAGTAAAATTTTCAAATTTGCTTCTGGCTTTGAGTTCTTAGTTTGAAATTCTGAAAATCTTTAGGCGCAAGTCCATCTTTAGAATGTTACCAGATATATTGTGCATCACAGGCATGGGTTTGTCTTGAAGCGGGGAATCGCGGTTGAGTCCGGCGTGCTGAACGTCTCCTGAATTTCCTTTAAGCCGCTTTTGGTACGTGTGCAGCGCCAGGGGCGGCCATTGTTGCGGCCTTGCTGGGAATTTGAAGGACAGAGGAACGGGTCTGCTTTGCCAAGGGTGAAGAGGGCTAATGGGACGGGTGGACAACGGGACGGAGGCTGTGATTGAAAGGTCGCCAGGCTGGAGGAGGAAAAAAAAGACGAAGGTCAACATGAAAAGCTGTGAGGAGAATCAAGCTGAATGGGAATTTCAAAGGATTGAAGGCAATAGTTGAATTATTGGAGGATGGGTGTTGGAACTATGTGGAATTAGGAGGCCAATAAAAGAAAATGCATTTAATGCGAGGTCACGAGTGAGCAGGAACAATTTGATGCCGATTCAGCTGATTGGCTTTGCCGTCGTCCTGGTGTTGGAGAGTTTCTAGAGTTTGTCCTAGCGGGTGAAGTCAAAACAAACAGAGGGAGGGTGAGAGAAAAGCTGAGCGACTGCCAATTAAAATAGGCCAAAGCAGAGCAGAAGATGAAAGCGCGAAAGGCTGGGGAAAAAAAAAGCAGCAAGATATATCCACTCTCCCCTCATTTTGTTCCGTCCTCTTGTCCCGCTCGCTCGTATGCGCTCCTTCCTAGCGCCGCTTTCCCGGCTCGCTGCGGAAGCGCCGCGATTGTGCCGCAGACTTGAGCTGCAGAACAAATCACATTTAGCACAAGCGTGTGGGGGGAGAGTACAAGGCAGGGAATGATTCCCACTTGGTTCCCTACTTTTCCCCCCAAAATAAACGAGAGGGAAGGAGAGAGAAAAGCGGGCTTTTGTGCAAAGTAAAATGTAGGTCGGATAATGAGGAAACGGAGTGAGGAGACCACAGGGGAGTGTTGCAAACGTTTAGCACATCACAAGATGAGCTGGATAGGAACGATGCACATCATCAGGAGCTTTACCTTTAGAGCGGGTCCGCAAAATGGACAGGCTACTTGATTTTCTGTTTGGCAATCTAAAATATGATAGAAAGTCTTTCCAGAAGAGCAGGAGCTGCTGTAGCTCCAACAAGAGGAGCCACTTCCTTATTTTCTATCACTTTTCCTGTACCTGCCTGGTATCCTACTACTTTATCCAGTTTTGCATATGACACCCAATCAAAATCTTGTAGCAGATCTTCTGAGAAGACTGGAAACGGTTTTAGCTCCAGCGGGTGGAACCAAATACTTTTTTTGGGTCAATCCATTTTCATTTCCTCTATACAATGAGTTGATAACTTTCTGTTCCAATACTTAGGTCCAAAAATCAAAGTCATCCACAAAATCAAGTTTTCTTAATTTCCTTGCTGGATTTGGCCCAGACAAAACATCTTCTTTCACAATATTTTGTCCCAGTACTTTTTTCCATATCCCAAAACCATTTTTTTCCTTCTCAGATTGACATGAAACCCTTTCAGAATTTTTTCTAAATTGTCGTTATAGGAGATGACAGTCGATAGAGGTCGAATTTTTTTTGTAGCTCCAAAAGGAGGAAGCAACTCCATGTTTTCTATCCGTTTTCCCTTTCTGCAAAGTGTCATAGCCAAGCGTCCCAATACTTTTGCTATATTGATGAGAAAGGTTTCCTACATTTCCGAATCTCAAATGAATATGGCAGGCGTCCAAAATCCTCTTGAAGGTCTTCCCGGAAGAATGAAAGCTTTCCAGAGTGGAACCATGTCCGTATGCTTTTTTTTTGTTGTTGTTGTCATATCATTTCGTACCTCTGCTTTTCTACTTTAATTGTTGACATTTTAACCTTGGAAAAACACCTGGGGCCAATTTTAGACTGAGAATATTTGTCCAATTCCCGTTCATAGCTATGTGTCCTAAACCTTTTGTCCACTAAGTGTTTCTCAGGTGTTTTAATGGCGGCTTGAGTGGCATTGAGGTGAGCTGAGAGGACCACAAAAGAATGAAAGCTATGTTAAGGATGATGTTTTATTTATAGAGCCAGCTCGCCCCCACCACCTTTCTTTGCTCTGCATTTGATTGGCAGAGTCTCCCCAAAGGAAAGAAAGCGAGATGAGAGATGGCATGATAATTTTTGGCAGGATATGCGGCTCCAGCTGCGGCGTCTGCACGGGAACCAAGACCTAAACTGTCATTAACCTGGAGCAAGCCTCCATTTTGGCTCGCCAAGGGATGATGGGGAAGGGGGGGGGGGATGGCACGGGTGACCCGCCTCCCCTGTGAGACCGGCTCAGCGCTGTTATTGTTTGAAATTAAAAGCGGTAATAATGCGCAGGGCCGCGCATTGTCATCCCCTCTGCATCGATTCTCTTGTAAATCCTCGGCCCGCCCGCCGAGGCAACACGAGCTCCTGGCCGGCCTCCAGTGGGAAGATAATGAGAGATAATGAATAGGAAGGTAGTGGCGGCGGTGGGGGTTGCGGCCCCCTCCGTTCTAGGAGGGGGCCGCAAGGGTTCATTTGGGGCACTCTGACACAGCACATCTCTTATGTCGACGCACTCTCAAGGATGGCGCGGGACGGTCGGTCACTCAGCTGTCGAACCCAGGAGAGCGCTTTGAGAATTTACGGACACGGAGCGGTCCAACTGGCCGCTTCCCAAATCGCACCCCGCCCTCCTCCACGCTTCAGCCGGGGCCGCTTCTATATCTTCCCCTCGTCCCTCTATCATCCCGCAGCATAATCATTGCTAACCCACTGACTTGAAAAGTAAGCCGCCCTCAAAAACGACAGACGAGCATCATAATCGATAATTAGGACAAGATAAGGCACTTGACACAAATCGCCTCCAGCGCTACTCGCACCGGTGTATGGAAGGTGCGAATGTTTGGCGGTGGTGGGGGGGGCCGTAGGCGCACACTGGCAGCCACGCTTCCTTCCGTCAGCCTGCCCCGGGGCATCTGTGGCTGCTCAAGTAGCTCGCCGCCACCACAGTGTGAATGTGTGAGTGCATGAATAATCAGGGATGTGATTTTTCCGCTAATTTGCGGAATTCCGTTTTTTTTATCTCCCCCCCCACCACAAAAAAAAAATTCCGATTATTTTTTTTTTTTTTTTTTTTAGTAGTTCATTGTGTATGCACATGACTCCGACAGATAACATCTTCTGCTATAACAAAGACATTTGTGGTATGCTCTAATATGAGTTACTTTTCATTTGGTCATGATACAATTATTTGTTCATGAAATTTGAACTCTTCAACATTATTTATGTGTTAACTTAGTAATCACATTAGTTAGATATGATGATATTCTCAGTGATAGTTTTTAAAAGCAAAGGCAGTCCAATGTTTTTGAATGTGACTGATTTTGAGTTGACTAAAACTGCCATTTTATATGGGATAGTTCAATATACATTGAAAATTGATGCTGTTGTTTTGTCTATTTCTTTGTCATGTGAGTGCATTGAAAGCACTTAAAAACACGGAAAACCCATGAGCTCCGGGGGGCCTCGCCCCCTGGACCTAGCTGGGTGCCAGCGGCCCCCAGACCCCCGGCTAAATTTTCAGATAATTTCACTTTGGTCAAATCACATCCCTGAAAAATGTATCCGTTCCATTGTAAAGCGTCTTTGAGTGTCTAGAAAAGCACGCATTATTATGAAGTTCACAAATTTGAACCCTGACCTATAGAGAGTGACGTTTCAATTCAGGTTTCCAAATCATTTTCCGAGCTTCGTCTGGAGACACCTGCGCCCCCGATTGTTTATTACCTCCTACGCCGAGGAGGCATAGGAAAAATATCATGCATTTGATTTAGCCTTTAATGTCCCTGCAATATATTTGACTGCACAGCGTCAACTTGTTAAGATGCATAGGCTCAAAAAAAAAAAAGGTCATAAAAATAAAAACAACCAGTATAATATGTACAATACAGAATCCAGTATACACAAATGCTACCAATATAAAAAACTTATATAGAGCAGCAACCATATCTGCTACGACTGTATTATAAAATTGCATCTAGCCTATCAGCAAAAAAGATAAACGTACAGTGAAAATGAATGATTAGATTTTTTTTTGGGGGGGGGAGATATAAGCCGTCGTAATTGCATCCTTGCTACGGTGCTATAACCCTTGACACGACAGATTTTTGAACACAAAAGTGGAGCAACACACGTAGACAGACCCTATATCAGAGGCATATATTCATTATCCTCTGTGAAAAACGGCTATTGTGCTCACTTCTTTGTGCATGTCTCAGCAGAATTTCTGTAATAAAGTGAGGGGAAACACGACAGGTAAGCAGAGCTGCGCCAAAGTGATAAGCCGCAGAGTAACTGTGACAAGAAATAGCGTGGAACTGCCAATGTGTAGTAAACCTGTTTTATTAGTAAGTTTGTTTGTATGTATTTCAGAGTACGTTCAAATATTGAAATAAATACTCGTGAACACGTTTGAATGCGATTGGGGTACTTGTTACTTGTTTTTTTTTGAGAATTAATCAAATTCAGTAAAAACAAAAACATCGTTTATTTGTAACTTCTCTGATTTATTATTATGTCTGCAGCGCATGTTTTGGGGTTGGCATTTTTTTTCCCCGCCATAATTCAACGTGGTATTTATGGGAATTAAGTTTGTAGCATTTAGCCTACAAGTACATTTGAACGTATTTGCGAGTATGTTTGAACGTATTTTCAAGTAAGCACGAATGGTCAAACATACTCGCCAGTCAGACATCTTGACTCCACATTGGCAGTTCCACGCTTCCGTAAAACGGTGTGTATTATTATTATTATTATTGATCCTTGGGGTAGTTTGACTAAAGTTCGTCATAGACATCTGGGAACTGCTTTAACATACTGAAAAGATAAATAGAGCAAATTTTCATGATGCAGTACATATTTGTATTTCACACAAAATGTACAAGATGTGAATACATGTCGTTCAGCTGAATCTGTATCATGATGGAATATATATTCACCGCTTTTAATAAATCTGTCATATTCCATCACTTCTTGGTGGGACATTTTCCTTAATTTATCAGGCTGTGAATAATATCTGAATTTTAATGAAGGTCATCATTCAGTGTGACAGAATGCAGCGTGGAGCTGATTGAATTCTTTCGCCTTGGTGGAGGTTCTATTGAGCGCCATCTCCTCCTTATGACCCGCAATAAAGTACTTTGTGTTTGAAAAGGATTGATATGTATTGCTGCTGTAAATAAAGCCTGTTTTTTGGCGGCGTTTCAGACGGGGGCAGGGCGTCTTTGAAATACTGCCCCCACTTGGCTGGAGGGAGAACTTATTGACGGTATATTGACGCCGCTCGGCGTTCTCCTCTTGTGTTGCTGCTTGTGCAGAATTTTACGAGGGGCGTGCATTTCATCGCTGGTCAGATTAATTGTTGGTGTCGTAGAGCTTGCTTCCCTCCATTTTTTTCTTCTTCTTCTCTTCCCTCGCTCTCCACGTCTCGCTGCGCCTGATCACAAACTCGTGATGTTTGATTTGGAAGCGCCGCCTGTAAAAGTAAATTGCTGTGCCAGCTGCTTTTATCCACGCCGGCGTGCGTCATCGCACTTATATATTATACCCCCCCCCCCTCCTTCCCCCCACACACACACTCTGATGGCACCAGCTGCATTATTATCCCCTCAGCCATCACTTTCTATAACTGGCTGATTGCGTTTCCTGCGATGTAGCTCCGCCTCCACGCTACACCTGCGTTTGTGGGATCCAACTTTTCTGTGATTGTCGCCACTGAAACTTTTTGCGGGAGTGCTGACAGCATGGACAGTAGTGGCGCCCCCTTGGGAGCAGGAGGGGCAGTGCCCCACCAGGTGGCGTACATAAAATAAAATAATTTATACTTAAGACAGAGCAGGGTTATGGAAGTCCTTTTTCTTTGGGTTGGAAAGATGTAACAGAAGCAGGGAAAATCAGCTTTGTCATTTAGAATTTTTTTAAATTTATTATTATTGCATGATAGATTTGTGTTTCAATTCGGTTCTTTGCAATTTATTATATTTCTATTGAAAGACACATCGAAATTCTTAAGACCGCGATAGATACAGTACAATTTTATTTTTTTTTTTAATTTGTATTTTTATATCTTTATTTTGTCATTTTTATATTTTTCATTGTTGATTGTTTTATTTTAATAGATACAGTACAATTTTATATATTTTTTTAATTTGTATTTTTATATCTTTATTTTGTCATTTTTATATTTTTCATTGTTGATTGTTTTATTTTAATTTTTCATTATTTGTTTTACAATTATTTAAGTTCCAACTTATATTTTGCTTATTTTCATTGTCTCTCGTCACTATCCAATCAAATATTTGTCTTTTTCTTTCTTTCTTTTTTCCAGAAAGCCCCAAAACTCATATTTGTCTTTTTCAGATAAGAAAAAAAAAAAAAAACGACCGCATTCGGCACTTGAATGTAATTCGAATACATGAATATAAAATAATGTAAGATAATTTGGAAAAGCCCATCAGACATGCTTTTTTAAAAATATATTTTTAGACTGTTTTCTCTTTTATTTTTTAATAGGCATGGGTGAGTAGGAAGTTCTCAGCCTTATTTGGCCTTATTGGCCTGTTGTGGCTGTTTTTACGATCAGGAACTAGAAATTGCAAGAATAGAACATTTCCATTCGCTTAAAATGATCTTAAGGAAAAATGCTGTTCTAGGATATACTGTATAGATCTTTCTTTAAAATTATTTTTATATATATATATATATATAGAAATAATGATGTTACAATTTGATCTGATTAATATATATATATATATATATATATATATATATATATATATATATATATATATATAAATAAATATATATATAATATATATAATAAAGGATTGCTGCATCAGTGATTAGCCCGTGTTGCACTTTGAGCTGACTTTGACGTCTTGTTTTGTTTTCTCTCTCACTTTGTAATTCACGCCCTGAATTTATTATCCATATCCGGTCACCTTGTCATAATCCTTCATTTGTTGTTTGTCTTGTAGGGTGTGTTTTAAAAAAAATGTTTGTTTGCATGAAGAATTTGATTCATGGATAGTCTTGAACTGAACTCTGTGACTGCGCAACGAACCCTTTTAAGTGCTCGTCGCCGCTTACAAGCCATTTTTTTCCACAATCTAATAGTGATGTATTTCCATCCCTAGTTTTCAACTCTTTCCTCTTCATTACATGCCGTCGATCTTTTGCGTGAGCGCTGACAAGTCACTAATGGGAGAAGAGACGCGTGGCGTTGAACTTGTCAAGACGCAGAGCAGGCGACGCTAATGTCTGCTCCAAACAATGGCGGCCCAACTTTGGGCTGCCCGGTCGATGAGTAATAACAGCCATTAGGGACATAATAGCAAGCGAGATGTCAGGTGGCGATGTCGCAAAATGGATGCATGTAATGAATGGACTTGATCATGGCTATAATTAGTGGCAATTGTCAAGATGGTCTTCATTGTTGGCTTATTTTGCATGGAGTCCAATATCGGAATTGTCAGTCTTGCTTTCTTCCACATGCGAAAACGTATTCGCGCTTGATTAGGGATTAAAGATTGCAATCTAGAAGAAGCCATGCGGAGAGATGATAGTGATGTCAAAGTAGCTTAATTGCAATTTGCTCTCGTCTGCGCACACGTGAAGACACACTGGCTGCGAAATTCGTTTTCATCATCTGCGAGACAAACTTTACAATCTCTTTGCCTTTGAGACAAATAAAAAGAAAAGGATATAAAAGAAAGACTGGGTTTAAAAACAATATATTGATCAAATGCACAATAGTCAAACAAAAATGTTGACATAAGAAGTCATGAATAATATTTGTGTCGGTGAGCATATTTAAGGCTACACTTTTATATTCATATACTTTAGAAGTGCGGGTCTGCCAATGTGGAATCAAAAAAAATCTGTAAATAAATTCAAATTATATATACATACTTTAAACATACTTCTTGCAAATATGTTTCAATGTACTTGCAAATGTGTTTGAACGTATTTGTAGGCCAAATGATAAAAACTTAAGAAATTTTCAAACAAACTTTCAAAAGCATAAATTTGGAGTTAGAAGTTTTCTAATCAGAAAACTCAAACTTTTCCATTGCATCACAGCATCAAATTCATTTTAAGGAAATATTTATTTGATGTTTTATGTACAAATCCCCTTT
Organism: Vanacampus margaritifer; assembly: GCF_051991255.1. Taxonomy (NCBI): domain Eukaryota; kingdom Metazoa; phylum Chordata; class Actinopteri; order Syngnathiformes; family Syngnathidae; genus Vanacampus; species Vanacampus margaritifer. Next base: position 27,168,017 of record NC_135440.1, on the reverse strand, counting down.
TTTTTATGGGGATACATTTGAAGAAATACAGCAAAACTTTCTTCCTTTACTGAGCAAAGACAATATTTTTCCTAAACATGTATTGGGGACTTTCCTATTGGCCAACATTGACATCATACTTTTGCTAAAAAAAAAAAAAAACATTCTCAGGAAGTCGAGTCATGCAAAAATCCAATTGCTGCACGCATCTTTTGAAGTCCAACTGCGGGGCTCGGCATCCATTGTGCAGGGTGGGGGTGAAGGATTGAGGGGTCTGTGTGGGGGGGGGGGGGTGCGGCCCCAACAACAAACATGGAGCACACTCTGATCAAACCGTAATTAATCTGTGTCGTCGTTACTCCACTCGGCTTCAAAGAGGCGCCCCGCTGTGTCGCTGTCTAAATACATTTGGACAGAGTTGGAGTTTAACGGGGAACGTGGAAGAACCGAGCGTGTCCGCGTGCGTGCGTGTTTGTGTGTGCGTGTGTGTGTTTGCTATTATAAGTTTATGCTGCAACACTTTCATATGCATACAGGTGTGAACATTTCATGGCATTTAAACAGCCATCTGTCATTAGTTGGCTAGCAAGTAGCAACAGCTTGAATTTATATATATATATATATATATATATGGACTTTTGGGGTCCCGATCCACTAGTTTAGAATCACTGCTAGGAAATGCTCGTTTTTGTTTTATTTGACTCCGAATTTTTCGCTGCAGTGCTCATCACCTTTTCCTGTTTTTTGTAACGATCGTCTTTATGAACCCAAAGACACATCCGGTATTCTCTTTTACTGTTTCTCTCCTTCCCTCTCATGTTGGAATCCGTGTGATGAATCGCTCGAGAGCTGAAGGCGGCGGCAAGTGTTTTTATTTTTAAAAGGTTGTGTTGAAAAGTGAACTTTTGCCACCGCTTGTGTGTCTTCTTGCAGCGAGTTGCCAGGCGGTGCAGGCGGAGAACGTCACCGTCTTGGAGGGCGGCACGGCCCAGATTTCCTGCCGTCTGCAGAACTACGACGGATCCATTGTGGTCATCCAGAACCCTCGCCGGCAGACGCTCTTCTTTAACGGCACGCGGGGTGTGTATTTGCACAGGTGTACACGCACACACACACACACACACACACACACACACACACACACACACACACACACACACAGCTGAGCTGATGCGTTACGTGAAGTTGCGCTACACAAATGTGTGTTGTGTGAAGTTGGCGTTACATGCAGAGGACGTTAAGGGAAGTTGCGTTGCATGAAATCGACATACGTAATGAGTTAGGTGAAGTTGTGCTTTGTGCTTTCGTGACATTTGTTAGGTGAACTTGTATTATGCTTTTTTTTTCCTTTTTTTTTTCTTTCTTTCTTTTTTTCTTGTTTTTCTGTTTTCTCCGTTTTTTTCCTTTTTATCCTTCCATTTTCCCCTTTTTCTTTTTCTATTTATTTTTTCTCCTTTTCTTTTTCTTTCTTTCTTTTTTTCTTGTTTTTCTGTTTTCTCCGTTTTTTTCCTTTTTATCCTTCCATTTTCCCCTTTTTCTTTTTCTATTTATTTTTTCTCCTTTTCTTTTTCTTTCTTTCTTTTTTTCTTGTTTTTCTGTTTTCTCCGTTTTTTTCCTTTTTATCCTTCCATTTTCCCCTTTTTCTTTTTCTATTTATTTTTTCTCCTTTTCTTTTTCTTTCTTTCTTTTTTTCTTGTTTTTCTGTTTTCTCCGTTTTTTTCCTTTTTATCCTTCCATTTTCCCCTTTTTCTTTTTCTATTTATTTTTTCTCCTTTTCTTTTTCTTTCTTTCTTTTTTTCTTGTTTTTCTGTTTTCTCCGTTTTTTTTCCTTTTTATCCCTCCATTTTCCCCTTTTTCTTTTTCTATTTATTTTTTCTCCTTTTCTTTTTCTTTCTTTCTTTTTTTCTTGTTTTTCTGTTTTCTCCGTTTTTTTCCTTTTTATCCTTCCATTTTCCCCTTTTTCTTTTTCTATTTATTTTTTCTCCTTTTCTTTTTCTTTCTTTCTTTTTTTCTTGTTTTTCTGTTTTCTCCGTTTTTTTCCTTTTTATCCTTCCATTTTCCCCTTTTTCTTTTTCTATTTATTTTTTCTCCTTTTTTTTTCTTTTTTCCCCTTTTTTCTCTTCCTGAAGTTGCATTATGTGAAGTCACGTTCCATGAAGCCGCGTTGCTTAAAAGTCACGTTACATAAAGTTGCGTCATGTGATGTTGCTTCGTGAAGTTGTGAAGTTGGTGACGCGAAATCAAGTCACGTTACATGAAATCATAATGTGAAGTTTTGCTCCACGAAGTCATGTGACGTGAAGTTGAGTTATGTTAATTTGCGGGAATTCACAATATGTCATGCGATACAGGAAGTTGGTTACGTGAAGTTGTTTTATGTAAAGTCACATTACATAAAGTGCCTTAAAGGTGCATTGCGCAGTTTAAAAAGGTAAGACTGTTTTACTCTGACTGCACCGCTCAGCTTTTATCTTCCGGACCCTGCACACTCCACAGTTTCTTTGGGCAGGGAAGGGGCGGAGTTTTTTCTTTCCTCATTTGAAGTCATGTCTTCGTTATTGAACTGTGGCTGTCGCTTTAAGACCGTGCACATACTCGCACGCGCACCGTGAACAAGCCTGACACAGAGGCTGCAGTTACGCTTTGGGCCAGAGGTGGCAGTCGCGAGTAAAAAAAAAAAGTGACAAACCGCACAAACATGTATTGCGTTACATTATCTGATTTGTGTTACGTGACTTTACGTTGTGTTGAAGGAAATTGCAAGACATGTTTGTGTGTTAAGTTGCAGTGTGCTAATCTGGTCATGTGATGCTACGTTAGTGAACTTTGGCGATTTCCTGAAGTTGCCTCGTGTGACGTGGCGTTGCATCACGCCAAGTTGCGATGCGTGACACCGTGTTACATTACGTTGCGTTATGTCTCATTCCAGTACTCTGTTGCGTTGTGAATTGTTTTTAAACTATTAGCTCCTCACAAATAAGAGAATTGTAGCAATCAATTAATCATGTCTTACATCATTTAGCATGAAGCAGAAAAAAAGCTTTCCGTTTTGTTTTGATGAATTGATTTTGGCCTGTTCCTGTTTGAGTTGAAGTTTCCTCGGCCTAGAATTTCAACTAGTCCAATCCCGCCATCTTACAGCATCAACCATGAAACAAGAAACAAATTCATCAGCCTACAATTTATTTAGCACTTTCTTTGAACAGTCGGAATTTGTAGCATTTGCGCGCTCCGCTGCGCGCACATCGAGATGCAAATGGCTTCACTTTGCCATTTGAGCCTTTCCTCATTAAAAAGATAACCAACGAGTTAATTGAGGTGACTGTTTTATTTCCCAGCCAAACTATGTGACTGCTTTTAAAAGGACAGTCCCTGCACCGTTAACCCCAAATGATGAGTTGAGGACGCGCCGCAGCTCTTTATTAGAGCACGGCCTTGCTGTTGCGCTCAAATTGTTTTGTGACCACTGTTGGATTCAGCCGAGAGCCTTGGGCTACGTAAACAGCACTTTTCCCCTTTAATCACTTCTTCTCAGCGAGCTAATGTCGCCTCTGAGCGCTGCGCGCGAGGAGAAAATCAGGATGTAAACGCAAAGCCCGCAGAGCTAAATATTAGCGCTTAACATTAAATGTCATTTAGGATATTGCTTTTATTAAAATGATATTTCATCTCCAAATTGACTACATTTGTATCACCATTTGTGCTCGTCCTTTCGACGTGAGGCCAAGTTTCGGACAAACCTTCTTTATATTGTAAGTCCTTTCTCGAATGGTTTTAATATTTAATACAAATTGGATTTCGCAAAATGAATGTGTATTTGTAACCTTACCAAATAATAGGCCTTGGAACGCTTTTATTTTGAAGTTGTTCCCGGCAGCGTGTCGTGGCGAAACAGCAGACTTGACTCATCTTCCAATCTGTGTTTGGCGTGTGTTTATATTATTGACATCAACAGCACAACGACATCCTGAAATCCCGTTCAATCACCAATTAAGGGCGCAAAAAAAAAAAAGACTTGATTACACCGACATTGAATCGCATGACGCCTGTTGCCGGAGTTCAGCGGCGGCTACATTGTTAGTGGCTAGCCGCGTTAGCAGCTAACAGTGCTCAAGTGCGTACTTATATATATATATATATATATATATATATATATATATATATATATATATATATATATATATATATATGTATACTGGTCTCATCTCACAACCCAGAGGTTGTGGCTTCGATCCCAGGTCATTGTGACCATGTCGAAGTACCCTGATTAAGTTACTGAACTGAAGTAGCTCCCCAATGTTGCGTCATCAGTAGGTCAAATGAGTAGTAAAAGTGTCAAGCGCTTCGAGGGCCTTATAAGGTGGAAAAGCGATATATAAATCAAGTGCCATATTTTTCATTTCATTCCCGAATACCCAATTATTCGATCGAATTTTCAGTAGGATATCCGAATGCCAAAATATTCGATAGCTGCAGCCCTAAAATGCAGCCTTGAGATACACGTGACCCGTTTTACGTGTTTTTCGAGACACAAACTGTCTTTTGGCAGATTTTTTTTTAATTTGCCTTGCATGTAAATATTTATAAGCGCTCAATGAACTCAACTTACTTGCGTATGTAAAACCCCCTCATAGGCCTCGCGAAACTCGGCCTAGCTTAGCGCTAACAAACACTGCAAAAAATCTCCGTTTGAAAACTCCTACGTTGACAGCGGCTTTGTCACTGGATTCCCACACCAACATGTCTTCTACTAGACTAAACCACACACATCAAAAATCCAGCACTGTTCAATTTGTTTCTTGATTCAGTCATTCCAAAAAATCGGAGCTGTATTTTCGTGGTGAAAAGCAGCGGCCTTGGCTCACGCCCCATATTGCAAAATGTTTGTTACGCAAATGAATCTGGTGTTCGTTGAATATTTTCAGCACTTATTGTGCGTTCCCGCATGTGGCTGTAAACAGGTAATATTTCTATGAACATTTTCCCATTAAATATGCATCAGTTTCCGATTATTTACAGCGCATTACGTTCCTGGCTGCTTTCATATTCATCGTCTCCGCCGCTCTCTGTCTCATTCAAGCGTTCCTAACGTGTTGATTGGACTAAGTAGCTCGACACCCTCGCCCGCTAATGCGTCGGTTTAAGTGAATTCACGGTGAAGACTCTCAGCACAAGAACATGAATGCCAGCCAGACGTTAAAGAAGATGAAGAGGGCTTAAAGGGACCTTCCTCGCCTCAAGTCATCTCAAATGATCGCACGTGTTGCGAGAGCAGCTTTGACGAACGGCTAGCTTTTGAGCTAGCATCCCGTTCATGTGCTACCACTTCCGTTTTGGGGGAAACCGGAATCTCGTCGCAAGCCCACCTGATGGTTAAATACGGTAAAGTATTAAAGGAGAGCCGAGCTGCGTGTGGACTTCGGATGGGGGACGAAGCCTCATCGAAGCCAGGAAGGCCGTAAAGGACTTAAGCAGAGAAGGGCAGGTTAGCGAAGGCGAGGCGAGGGAACGGATAACGAGGGGGTGACGGAAGCGACGCCGGTGAAACATGAGCGTGGACGAGCCTCGTCGGGGAAGTTTGCCGGCAACGTGAGCGGCATCCGTACGAGGCCATCGCTCACTCTACGGCTCTTCCAGCCGTCCATCTGCCGCAAAACCCCGCGGGCCGCCCGGTGTGTTTAACTGTCCAAATAAGAGCATTAAATTACACCTCCTAGTTTACGAGCGAGCCGCCGCACTAGTGGCCGTGAGACTTTTTTTTTTCTTTTTTTTTTTATGGGAACGGAGGGCAAAAGCTGCCACAGAGTGGCGGAGCTGACCAAATGGACGCTACTCAGCATGCAAATGAGGCCGGACCATAAAGAGGAACTTGGACTCGGGCGGCAGTGTGACATTTAGTTGCCATTTAGTGTAGCGATGGGGGCTGTTCTCGAACAACTGCCGTGTTACCAACAAGCCATTCAGTTAAGTCCATCCTGGTATAAAAACAAAAAAACAACGTTAACCCTTAACCTGACTTGTGCCTACACAGACGGGTGTGTAGGCAGGATGTCGATAGCTGAGCCGCTACATTAGTTTCCATGTCCTACATTTTGTGTTCTTCCTTCTTGGCAGAGAGTTGATGAGTATTATGGGAGAAAATTTTTACGTTATTCTTTTTGAATTCGGGCTTGTGTTATTGAAAATTACCTGTTAACTAATCAGCGAACTGAAGTGTTTGTAACCAGTGCACTTGATACCTGAAAAACAAAAAAGTGCTATGACATCCAAGAAAGTCACAGTAATGCAGTGTCATGTCATGAACTAAAAACTAAACAACAACAAAAAAATTAATTAAATAAAAAAAAGGAAATTAATGGACTAACAATGTCGCCTAGCGAGTAGTCAAGCCCCCGGCGGCCATCTTATGTTGCCACTCGCTTCAAGTTAGCGCACCTAGCTTGAATACATTGATTTCTGTGCTGGGTTTACATGTGATTTTTAGTCTCCACGGCAAAAATATCACCGTTCGTGGCGTACGGTTGTACCGATAAAGTCTGTGAGAAGCGCTACGTGCACATTTCATCGGTAAGAATGCAATTATAAATGTTCTCATAAGGTGTATCTCAAAGTGCTAGCCAAAGATTCAAATAGTCATCAACAATGAAATAAAATTTGCTGTGAAATGTAAACGTGACCTCAGTAAGTCAGGATTCATGATACCGACTCATCTTGACTCTGTGTTGTACAGGAAAAAAAAACACGCACCGATAAAGAAAGAGACATTCTACACGCTATCTGTGACTATGACTGAATGTGTGACTTCAAAAGGCGGGCCAGGCCTTTTGAGTGACGTGGCACTCCGTGAATCAGAGTCTGTTGTTGAGTTTGGCTGCTAAGTGGCTAACCGTTAGCCACTCCATATGTTGAGTGAGTTTGTGGCAAACTGCAGGTTGCGTGTGATCATGTGCGTGTATTTATTTTGTTAGCTTTGCTCAATTAATTGAGTGATGGAACGTTCACCAGCGGCTGTCCATCCTTCTACGGGTGGAGTAATTACATTCCATTCTGGCTAGCGCTGTTATATTATGCTATATTAAATTAGCTAACAATGTTTCTGCAGTTGTGTAACTTAAGCTAGTTGTACTTTAGGCACTTTAGCTTTGTAAAGTTCACACTACTTTAATAAAAGTGTGAAATGATACCAAATTTGGGAGATTATCTCGCAGTGCATGCAGTGTTTTTTTTAATTTCGTTTTGACTTTTTATTTTAAAATGTACGGTTTCTTTTAATTCGTTTTTAGAGCAAGTTTGGTCGTTTTTTGCATGCATTGTTTTAGTTACGTTTTTTTGTTGTTTTTGTTTTTTAATATAGAAAGTATTTGTGAAGGGCAAAAGTTCACAAATTGTGTTATAGAGAAAACCAAAATTTTCAAACAATAATTTGAACATCATTCTTCAATACCAAAATAAAATGAAACCCGAAAGCTTGTGTATGATATTGACAAAGACAAAAATGCACTACATTTTCATTCTAATTATAGTTAAAATTAGTTTTACCAATGTCATTTGTAGTTTCAATTTTTTAAGCATTTTCTTTATTTTATTTTATTTAGTTTCACGGAAATTAGTTTTCAATTTTTCGTTCCTTTATTTTGTTCATTTTCGTTAACTATAATAACCTTGCTCCGAGCGCACCGATAATCCTTCTGACGTGTCCCGGGTCCGTGTTCTTGCCCACTTCCAGAACTTCCCGATGTCTCGCAACAATGGCGACCGTGTACCCTGCCAACCTGTACTGTCGGTGGAAATTGGAGCGAACACGTCCATCCCCTCAGCCTCTATTTCTGTATTATTTTTCCACCCCTCGCCTGCCACATTACATAGCTTTATTAGTTTATTTGACTTGCCCCGACTTCTCGTGTCGGCCTCTCCCGCGCACACAAAAAGCAATATCTTCATGGCGGCGTTGTGACGAATGAGGCTGCGAAGGAGGCCTGGCGGCGCCCCATCAGGAGGCGCCGTCCCCCCCGGGCCACAAAGCCCAAACAAAGGGAGGCAGGCAAAATAAAGGTGTCAATATCCAATCATTCCCCAAAGGTATTTACATGAATCGAAAGACATCGAGCCGGTTCTGCATTGTTGCTCGCAGCCTTTCTCGTCGTCTCGGCGAACAAAAAGAAAATTGTTGCAAATTCGCCGCCTCTAATCTTCTTTTGTTGTCGCCTCGTCTTCCCAGTCAGCTATTTTGCTACGTTCAATGGTGGCTTTTAACCGGCCTCTAACTTTCTGAAAATGTGATTATTTACCCCAAAAAGTTGCGCTAATTTGACATACTTGGAAAAAGAATGGATGACTGGGAACATCTTTTTGTCTTTTCTAAAATACACGCTGATGTTACAAATGCTCCTGTAAAAAAAAAAGAAAAAAAAAAAGTCTTTTCACCTCAATACAAAAACTTTGTTGAAAGGCAAAAAAAGGAACTTTGTTGAGGATTTCGATTAGATGCAAGAAATGCAGTCGACCCGCTCAGGATAAAAAGTACATTTTTATAGTAACATTTACTTTTACTATTTAAAACAAATATTGCATTATTATGTCTTCTATACTTTTCATTTTAAAACCAATAATGATAATGAAAAAAATATAGAATACATCATAATACTACTTTACACCCTTCCTTACCTTATTATCCGATACAGCTGTTACTTTATTTCAAAGAAAAAATTGTACTAACAATAAGCAGTACAAAATATTAATATACATACACATTTATTCCTATATACACTAATACATTCATGTAAATTAGATCAAGAATCAGTGAAAAGAAAAGAAAAATAATCAACAACTACAAAAGACAAAGCAAAACAAAATCGTATATATTATATTAGCGGTCCGCATCTCTCCGCAAAAGACGGTTCGATACGGTTTTCGATACGTGGGGTGCAAAACAATTGGAGAACGGTTTGATTTGAAAGTGGAACGATTTGATTCACTTTGACAGTGTACGATGTCATGACTTTTTTGCCGTCATTCTACATACATTCAAATGAACTTGTCAGTACTGTAAAAGTTTTAAGTTTCCTTTCAAGATTCACAATACATATCTCTATATATATTTCAAAGTGGAACAATTCCATTCAGTTCGGCTCGATGCATTTGCATCATTTAATTAAATTTTTAAAAAAATTCTGCTTAAACCGGTTATTGTTACACCCCTAATATAAATACATATTTATATGGAAATGTCCAAATAAAATGATTAGTTTGCCATGTAATGATCATTGTGACAATAAGACTGCTAGCATGAATCGTGACGATGTCCCGGTTGTCCCCCTCCAGCCCTGAAGGACGACCGCTTCCAGATGGTGCTTTTCACACCGCGGCTGGTGCGCATCACGCTGACCAACGTGAGCGTCTCGGACGAAGGCGGCTACTTCTGCCAGCTCTACACGGACGCCACGCACCACCAGGTGGCCACGCTGGCCGTGCTGGTCCCCCCGGAGACGCCCCTCGTGGAGGTGAAGCAGGAGGCGGTGGAGGGCGGCGAGGTGGAGCTCAGCTGCGTGTCGCCGCGCAGCAAGCCCGTCGCCACCCTGCGCTGGATGCGCAACGGCCGCGAGATTCCAGGTAGTGCCGTGGCGCCGCAAATGCTCCGATGGGTGGGCAGAGGTTCAAGTCAAGTGGGATCATATAACGCTAGCCTAGCGGTCTGCAACTTGCGGCTCTGGTTTGTCCCACTCCTGTGGCTCCCCGCGGATCTCTAAAAATAATCATAGAAATAGTAGAAATTAATATGTTTTTTTTACATATTTCTTTGTATTCATTTTTTTGCATTTTTTGGATAAAAGATTATTCAAATGAATTAATGATTTCGATTAAATAATTACATTTAAAAAAATCGAAATCAATAATTAAATATTCAAGTCCAATTTTTAAATGTCAAAAAAGAGAGATGAAAGGTGGATGAAAAAGGTTTTAAAATTATCTAAAAATTTCCAAAAAGGAAGAGGAAAAGTGGAAAATTACCATAAAATGTCCATAAAATGTCCATAAAATTGCGAAAAATGTCAGAACTAAATAAAAAAAAGTTAGGAAAAAAAACTCAAAAAGTAACCATAAAATGTCCACAAAATTGCCTCCCTGAATCTGAAAATGTATTTATTTATTTTTTTTAAGAAAATGTTTAAAAGGTACCTATAAAAATGTCAAAAAAAACAAAAGAAGAAATCCAGAAAATTAACATAAAATGTCCCCCAAATTGACAGAAATTCAGAAATTTGACAGAAAAGTATAAAATGAAAAACAAAGTTTGAAAAATTACAACAAAAATAAAAAAATAAATGTAAAAGAAAATGAATGTCTATGTATTGGCTGATGCAGTACATTATGCTAACACTAACACACCGTTTCCTTCATCACAATCTTCAAACGTTATGCGGCTCCAGCTAGATCGTTTTTTTGGGGGGCCTAAAATGGCTGTTTTGACAATAAAGGTCGCTGACCTCTGCACTAGCCTAATAGCATCGTAGTCTGATTGACTTGGAAGAATTTATTTGACTTAGTTGATGTGTCTGGTGAAAATGTTGAGCTGTTCCTTGTCACATGTTAAAAATGACAAATCATAAAGTGCCTTACGCCTGTCGAATTTCCCAATGGCTTCATCCTGGCCCTTCGGCCCCCTCCTTTATCCATCTTCACCTCTCATTTTCCTCTCCCTCTCACACCTACAGCAGATGCGCCCCGTTGATTCATCATCCGGAAGCTGTCATTTATAATTGACCTGAAATATAAATTCCCGTTCCCCCCTCATCTTTCTCTCTCCTGCCCACGAGCGCTCGATCGCTCCACTGCCGCGACCTGCCGCTCGCCTCCAAAAACTCGTCCGTCGCTCGCTCCTACTTCTTCGTCTTTTGAACCGTCGTCACCCGCTCTCCGCTGTCTCCCTTCACTCCGGCAGGCGTGGTCTCCCAGCAGGACAACGGCAAGACGGTGAGCGTTTCCAGCACCATCCGCATCCCCGTCGAAAGGAAGGACAACGGGGCGGCGCTGAGCTGCGAGGCGCTCCACCCGGCGCTGGCCAACCAGAAGAGGATCCGACACTATCGCTTAGATGTGTTCTGTGAGTATCGGAGATGTTTAGTTTTGATCTGTCATTGGCTGGGGATTGAGGAATCATTTGCATATGATTTCCATATTGAATGAAGGTTGCTGCATGCTTTGAATGGGGAGAAATAGCGCCATCTGGTGAACAAATATGCTAAAATCATTTAAAAGCCAATTTTGGGAACATCGACTTCACACCGATCGGATCGGCTGAATCGGGATCAGACCATATTTAGCATTTTATACAAAACTAAATTAGTGAATTGCTTTACTCTCTTAATTTGCCCGAGATCGCTTCCACAAAGTAAGACTTTACATGTTATATTTAATGTTTATCAGCATTTATTGAACGTGAAAGTTAAAGTTTTTAAAACATATTTCTGATCGAATCTGTTCTCGGTTTTTGTTTTGACACATTGATTGCTGATCGGCCCCAAAAAAAATCCTGATCATGTTACGACATAATTAGTGTTTAGTTGTACGTTGTCAAGCTAAATGTGTCCACTCTGTCATCGTGAAAGATCCACTGATAGGAAAACCTTACAGAAAAAATGAAATATTTGTTCAAAAGTGCACAGCTTGCTTACTGAATCGGGAAGTAAAGGTCTACCCTGTGCTCAGTAATTGCAAACATTAACTCATTTGCTCCCAAAAACATAAAAAAACGTTCTATTTTAAATATCGCTATTGTCCTAAAAACTTATTTAAATACGTTTTTTTTTATGTTTTTTTTTATGCCAGAGCATACAGAAGGCTTTGATGCAGCCTCTGAACTGAAGAGAATGCATGAAGCAATGGTAGTTGTTACAAAAGCGGGCCAGCAGGTGGCAGCAGAGTATAAGAGATCAACCAGGGCCATGTTGAAAACAAGCTCTTTTCTGCAGTGTTTTCAACAGGTTTGTGAATAATGATGAAACTTCGCTATATTCTAATGCTAATTGATTGATGGAAATATACTTTTTTTTTTCTGATGAAATAAGAGACTCTAATCTTTCTTTTGGCAGGTGTTTTTATATTATGTGTGTACTATTGTTTTATAGCAACAGAACACAGTATTCTGTAGGCCTTGCAAAATCAGTCCAAATCCAGTAAAACAGCCGGGAGCAAAGGGGGTTGCTTCAGTGAAAATGGCTGTGATGAATGACTTAGTGAGAAATGTCCACCTTTTCTGCAATCTCACATATTTTGCTTTTTGCAAGTGCGTTGTCTACTTGCAGTTTGTTTATTTATGGTTAATTTAACATTTAATTAGTATAATTAATACTTGGTTAAATGGTAAAATGTTGACTTTTTAGGGCAAGTCTCTCTAAGTGAGAGTCCCATTTGCCTTCAGTCAAAGTGAGCGGAGCATGTTTTGAAAATCAAAACCACATTTTCATTTCAGCCAATTTGAAAACACACGTCAGCCGAACGAACGACATCCGTTCTACTTTTTCGCCATTGAACCGATCCTGTTTTGATGAGGCTTTTGTCACCTCCGTCTTTAAACACACGCTCCTTTTATCCGTTCTCCGAAACAGTCATTATCATAATGTTCTTTGCCTGACTGATTTCAAAACATAGATGATTCCATTTGTATTGCTCCGACGGCAGCGGCAGTAATTTGTGTCAAGATCGCAAGCCTCGTTTTTCATGGTTACGACGCCGCCTCTTTATTGGCCGGGCGGGATTCGAGCTGACGGATATTCGGCGCCGAAGCCGCTCTCATTAAAAGCCAATTCGTACAAGATGTTGTGGAGCGGCGACCCGCGGCCCCGTCGGGCGCACGCTCCTGCGCTTAACGGCGAATGCCCCGTTTCCTCCGCGCTTGAAACTCCGATGACTTCATGCAATCGTCAATTGGCTTTGAGTAATCGCACACGCTCTCGTTATATTAAGACAAATTCTATATCTGTGTTCACAAATGCTAAATGTCAGACAATAAGACGTCCATTTGTAACCATGAGATGCCGTTTGAGTCCCTATAATGCGATTCAGCAGTTTTCATCTGTGTTGCTTGACATTTATTTCAAATTTGGATTTCAGGAGGCACGATTGGCGAAGCATTTTACATTCTGACTAATGATTTATTTTGTGCGATCAATAAGAAACCTTTTTTTTGTTGTTGTTGTTGTAGAAAAACAACAAAACTAAGCTAGACGACCACTTGGGATCACTGTGTGCATCCTTGCAGATGTTGGGGCAGGGAAGTGGGTGGGTGGGGGGTGAGGGGGGGGTGTCGTTAACTACCAATGTCACTGTGGAGCTTCAACTTCTCATGTCCAAATTTGGTATTTAGAGCCGTGACTCCCAACACTCTGGAAGTCATAAAATTGTATGTACATGAAAAATTGTTATTCATTCCCTACAAATAGTTCTTTATCCTCTGCAAAGAGTGGCTAATATTACTGGTGTGCTGAGAAATGAGCCGTACATGATATCTGTATGTCTGTCTTATGATGGCCCCACAGTTGAGCGCACCACAGGGTGTGACGCAGCGCAGTCTAAAACCAACACAAACTGGAATCATCCAAATCAAAAGTGTGGTTCAATTGCAACTGCAAGTCATGTCACGAGTCACAATTAATTGTTCGTGCAGTCGTGTGCCAGCGAACGCGACAATAAACTGTGACTATTTAGAGCATTTTACATGCTAAACAATATTTGTTTCTCATCACAGCAACAGGGAATACGCCAATGTCTCTGCTCGCTGCTTGTCAGGTCGTTGCCTTGGAAACTGATGGCAAAGACGCCACAAGCCACATTTTGTATCCCGTCTTCTCACGTGTTTTTTTTTTTTCCCTCTCTTTCTCTCGGTCGTTGGTTCCAGTTGCGCCGACTGTGAGGATCCAACCTCCCGCTGGCATCTTGCGAGAGGGCGACTCCCTCAGCCTGTCCTGCTCCGTCGTCGCCAACCCTCTGTAAGTCCTCCTCCGTACCGCGCGCACCCGCAACATTGAGTTGCACCCGTTGACCAAGGTAGCATTTAGGAGCGATCGGGAAAAAACCTTCTTGAATTGATTCTGAAAATAATACTAAAGCTTGCTTGATGTTTCAGACAATTGGTTACAACGTTCGCGTTCAAGGTTGTTATGTGACAAATGTCATCAGGAAAACAACACATGCCGCCGCATATCTAAACTTGGGTCATTTTGTATAAAACAACCTAGAAAGTTGGGTCAGATCATCCACTTGGTCAGTTTGACCTGCTTTTTGGTCAAACATTGAGTCATTTTCTATAAAAACAACTTGGGTTAATTTGACCTCACTTTTGGGGTAATTCTGTGTAAAATTGTGTACTTGGGTCAATCTGACCCAACTTTCTGGGTTGTTTTATACAAAATGGCCCTTTTTTCCTCTTTTATTTGCTAAAGTCCCCCAAATAGTCGGGTCAAATTGACCCAAGTACACGATCTGACCCAACTTTCTGGGTTATTTCATACAAAATGACCCTCTTTTTTTAACCCAAATTTGGGTCAAATTAACCCAAGTTGAGGATCTGACCAAAATGTAATGGTTAGTTTTATACAGAATTACCCCAAAAGTTAGGTCAAATTAACCCAACTTTCTGGGTTGTTTTATACAAAATGGCCCTTTTTTTCCCCTTCTTTTATATTTGCTAAAGTACCCCAAAAGTCGGGTCAAATTGACCCAAGTACACGATCTGACCCAACTTTCTGGGTTATTTACCCAAATTTGGGTCAAATGAACCCAAGTTGAGGATCTGACCAAAATGTAATGCTTTGTTTTATACAGAATTACCCCAAAAGTTAGGTCAAATTAACCCAACTTTCTGGGTCGTTTTATACAAAATGGCCTTTTTTTTCCCCTTCTTTTGTATTTGCTAAAGTACCCCAAAAGTCGGGTCAAATTGACCCAAGTACACGATCTGACCCAACTTTCTGGGTTATTTACCCAAATTTGGGTCAAATGAACCCAAGTTGAGGATCTGACCAAAATGTAATGCTTTGTTTTATACAGAATTACCCCAAAAGTTAGGTCAAATTAACCCAACTTTCTGGGTTGTTTTATATAAAATAGCCTTTTTTTCCCCTTCTTTTTTATTTGCTCAACGACCCCAAAAGTTGGGTCAAATTGACCCATAAAGTGGATTAGTCATTTTTGATCCATAATTGGGTTACTTTTGACCCAATTGTTTTTAAGAGTGTAATTAATGTGATAACTGCATTATTTTTCATGAACAATTAATACCTTTAAAAACCCATTTTTAACAATCATGGCTGAGTTTACTGACCAAACCCAGAAAACAGGTGAGCCGTGATTGTTTGTTACCTTTTTCCTCAACGCAGGTGATGTCATATTGAGTCAACAGCAAGTGGAAAAATGTGTTTTTAAAGGTATTGTTCATGATAAAAAAATGTATTAATTCTAGACCAAATATTCCAATTTTACTGCTGAAAATGGCTCAATGAGTCAAGTATCCCTTTAAATACGGACGTACTCGTTGATTCCCTGTTGCTGCAGAATCAATCGAACATTGCTGACATTTCATGTGTGATTGACGGTTCAAAACATTCTGATCCCGGTTTTATTACCTTCTGCAAAAGAGCTCGAGTTGCCCATTTCCAATAACAAAAGTATAAATCAAGATTTCAAACGGAGATAACAAACAACGCTCGCACTTCCCGCTGAGGTGCGAAGAGGTCTTGGCTGTTGGAGCTCTTAAAGCCAAGCCCCCCCCCCCCCCCTTCTTGGCTCCTGGTCCACTCCAGCACCTCCGCAAAGCTCCAGGAAGCCGATCTGAGTCTGTTTTTTTGATAACTCCAGAGCAGCTTCCCAAAAAGCTGCTGAACTTCACTTGAAAACACATTCCTCCTTCCAATCTGGCAATTCCCCAGTTTGTAGTCTGTAAATGTGTTGTTGTTGTTGTTGTTATACCGCAACGGATTATAGTCAACCTCTGGGGGATACGTTGCACTCCCACAATAAGTGAAAATCCGCAATATAGAGAGAACATACTGTATGATATTTACACACACACACACACACAAGTGCTTGTTGTGTTACTGTAAAAAATGAATGAAAATTGCTTAAAGGAGAAATCAACAATAATAGGTTCTATGCAGCCCCACTGGTCTGAATATGGTATTCTAGTTAATATTGTGTTAGTGGAATATAAATTATGAAGCAAAATCCAGCCGTTTTTATCCATCTCAGGGGGCGGCCATTTTGCCACTTGCTGTCGACGGAAGATGACATCAATGTTGCTCGGGTCTCAGGTAACAACCAATCACAGCGCAGCTTCCGAAAACAGGTGAGCTGTGATTAGCCGTTGCCTGAATCCTAAGCAACTGTGATGTCATCTTCAGTCGACGGCAAGTGGCAAAATGGCCGCCCCCTGAGATGGATTAAAAACAACTGGAATTTGCTTCATAACTCATATTCCACAAATGTAACATTAATCAGAATGTCATGTTTAGACTAGTCAGCTCACATATAACATATTATTGTCAAGAAATGTTTAAGGTTGACTTCCACTTTAAAAATGTTCAATATAGTGGACGGCAAATGATGAACCACAATATAGCCCAAAGAACGAATTCTTTAGTTGGCCTCAGTTTTTTTTACAAGGTCAAGATGAACCGCGTTGGTATGTTACAAAATGCGTTTCTGTAGCAACGGCCGCCTCAAGAGTGATTGCTGCTCTTCTTTATCGAATAAGTAATAATGAAATAGTACAGTAGGGCTGTTATGAAAACCTTACAAATTAATAATCACTTCATATTGCGCGCACGTAATTGCCTCAGCACTTGATACATAGTTTATACATTTTTCTCACATTATTTTCCGACTCTACAGCGAAAAATGCTACAGGGTGTAAATATCCACACATATATACGTGCATACGCGTCCATGTGCACAAGCCACCGGAAATTCACGAGCAGAAGTAAACAAACAAAGTCTCCAAGTGGCCACTTGACGGTAAAGATTTTCTTCCGCCATGTCGGCAATCTATGCACGACTTGACACTTTTTTTTCTTCAGTAGCTCAAAACAAACGACACGATAACATCAGGTCATCAGGTCTGTATAGCCTCCGCACACAGATGTTCGAGATGTTCCGGGTTCGTGCAAATCTTGCGCAACCTCACAAGATGCTCCCTCGTGATTGAAAATCCTTCGCTTTTGCGCGGGCCGTTACGAGGCCACTTGACTCATGACGAAGACGATTCCCCCTCTTTGAAAAAGAATTCCTCATCCCACCTGTCAATTTCCCCTTTTTTTTCCCCAGCTCTAATTGTCTCCCTAATTATTCTAGCAACGGAGTCCATTGTGACACTTGAGAGGAGGCTGGTGCACCTCCCAGGGTGCGCCGCCATTTTGGTAATCCCACAATGAGTGGCCCGACTGTGATCGGCGTATCGACTCAAGCTTCTGCTAAAGCTTTGCAATGCTTGGTTGGGGACACTCGCTGTGAGTGTGTGATGGCCCAGCGGGCCCCTGTGGACCCCTGTCACACACACGCGCACGCCTACGCACACACACGCACACACGTTACAGTCTTCAGTGACACCCCGTTCAATCCCTGTCAAGCGTTAAAGACCAATTAGTGGTCGAGGAATTAGAAGAGGACGCTGATGTCATTCCGCTTGACTGGCTTCTTTTTAGCTGTCGTATGCGCGTGCGGTGCCACAAGTCTCTTCTGGTGACCCGACTTGGACTAATATGGCTCGACGGAAGTGTTGTGATTAGACCCAAAAGTTTTTTGCGCCTGAGCGTGTGTGCACGGCCAAATCGGAAAAGTTTAATTAAACTTTCCGAGGGATTGGAGCTTTGGACGAGTCGCGGCTGCCGTGTGTGCCCGCAAGCGCAAGCCATGACACACAGCCAGCCGCAGCTTTGTTCAGCAGGGCGGCGCTGTAATCCTCACGCCTCCTGTGTGTACACGCGCGTGTGTGTTCTATTTGTGCATCCGTGTGCGTATTTCGAGCCCGCAAATTTGGCGCATCCGAGCCGTAACGGAAGACTTTAATCCGCCGCGCACAACGCAGTCAACCGAGTGATCGTCACATGGCGTCTGATCGTCTTTGATACTGCGAAGGCATCTCGTGACGGCTGATTAATCGGAGAGATACTTTAGCTGTAGGTGCTGCTGTTTTGGTTAGCGATGGCGTCAGCATTTGAGTCTTCAATGTCCAAATTCACAAATGTGGTGTATGACAGAATAAAGGTCTGCATGACAATAGAAGAGTGACTACAGAAATAAGAGTGGCTATATTACAGGACCAGAGCAACTAACAACTTCATCATCATAAGATACATAGCAACTGACAACGTCATCATTCCAAAAACCGTAGCAACTAACAACTTCATGATCATAAGGGATATAGCAACTGCACAGCACCGACCAAAATAAGCGTTACTAGAAAAGAGTGACTATTACAGGACCATAGCAACTGCAAAGCAACTAACAACTTCATTATAAGGGACACAGTAACTGCATAGCAACGTACAAAATAAGAGCTACTAGACAAAAGAAGAGTGACTATTACAGGACCATATCAACTGATAACATCATAAGAAGGGACATAGTAACTGACAACTTAATCATCAAATGTGACATAGCAACTACAACATAAGAGTAACTCTTACGGGGCCATAGCAACTGCATAACAACTGACAACATCATCATCGCAAGGACTATAGCAACTACATAGCAACTAAAAAATAAGACTTACTAGACACAATAAGAGAGAATATTACAGGACCATAGCAACTGCATAACAACTGACAACATCATCATCACAAGGACTATAGCAGCTACATAGCAACTAAAAAACAAGACTTACTAGACACAATAAGAGAGAATATTACAGGACCATAGCAACTGCATAACAACTGACAACATCATCATCACAAGGACTACAGCAACTGCATAACAACTAAAAAAATTAGACTTACTAGACACAATAAGAGAAAATATTACAGGACCATAGCAACTGCATAACAACTGACAACATCATCATCATCACAAGGACTACAGCAACTGCATAACAACTAAAAAAATAAGACTTACTAGACAAAATAAGAGTGACTATTACAGGACCATAGCAACTGCACATCACCTACAAAATATCTAGATAAAATAAGAGTGACTATTAAAGGGTCAAAACAACTGCATATACAACTGACAACTTAATCATCACAAGGACAATAGCAACTGCATAGAAACTACAAAAAATTACTAGGCAAAATAGGAGTGGCTATTATAGGACCAGAGCAACTGCATAGCAACTAACAACTTCATCACAAGGGACATAGCAACTGCATAACAATTAAAAAAATAAGAGCGACTAGACAAAACAAGAGTGACTATTACAGGACAATAGCAACTGACAACTTCATCATCATGAAGGTCATAGCAACTGCATAGTAATTACAAAATAAGAGAGACTAGACAAAATAAGATTGACAAACTCATCCTCATCATAAGAGACATAATACAAGACCATAACAACACAACGGCCCAACCAATAAGACTAAGTTAAATCACTTAATGTTGGAATAAAACCTTTGCTTCAGGTCCCTGAGATGAACCTGCAAAGAATTCCTCCTCAAAATGTGAAAGTTGCTCTTCAAATGAAGCCATTGATTAGCAAAATTGCACCAAAAAAAAAAAAAGAAAGTAGTTTCAAGGCTATTTTTTCTTTTTATCTTGTCCCGTTCCGCCGCAGGCCGAGGGCCATCCAGTGGTCCAAGATCAACGACACCCTACCCGAGCGGGCCGAGATCTCCGGGCCCACTTTCCAGATTTCCCGCCTGAGCCAGTCGCACAACGGCACGTACTTGTGTCAGGCGCAGAACAACTACGGGCGAGCCGCCGATCACTACACCCTGCTGGTCTACGGTCAGTCTGCCCGTTCACATATTCTCTCGCCACCGTCATTGCTACCGCGTCCAGACAATACGCATCTTTTCTTTTGCCTTTTTTTCTAGTCATTGTGTTTTGACGCTATTTGTATCGATCCTTTTGTGGCGTTGTTGATTCTTCGCGCAGGACAATAGACGTATTAAAATCCTGATGCTGTCTTTCAGTTCTATTTGCTTTTCTCAATTTGTTTCACAGCGGGAATCTCCTGCTAAACATCCTCGACTATACAGACTCGCCGATTACTGTTCTGTCCTTCTTTTGTCACTTGCTTGTTTCTTTCCAATCAAACACAGAGGAATCAAAAGACGAGAAAAAGGGCAAAAAAAAAAATGGGTAGGCATTAGCCAGTCTGTTACATTTTACATGATGATAACAACAAAACATCTGTTGGAGGGGGTTCACTGGGGGAAGCGGATTTGGGCTGCGATGGTCTCACAAGTTTTCAAAGCTTCACCGCTGACTCAATTCTTCATGAGGGCTGACCTGAAAAGATGGCGTGTTGGCGGCGCTCAAAGGGCGATGATGATGTTGACGCGTGCAACATTGCCTGACGTTTTCTTGTTAGGCAAGAAAAGGGAGAGAAGGTGGTGGGCGGCTTGTGACTTTTAATGTGGTTTCCTGTGAGGAAACAGGTGAGTAAGCTCTTTTGGATTTTCGAGAGAGAAAACAGCAGAATCACACAGTTTTGACAAACACGGGTTTGTGGCTCACTACTGTTACTTGGGGACAACTCTGCCACCAGACTCCAACATTTTTCTTTATTTATATATATATATATATATATTCTATTGTTACAACAACAAAAATCTGCAAATATACAACCACAAATATGCGGGGATCTACTGTATGTGTCACGGTAATTAGTAGAAAATGTTACACAATCGTGAAAAAATAGGTTACAGTTCATGAAATAAATACTGCCACCAGGTGGCCAAGGAGGGCAGCAACACAAAGGCCATTTAAGTGTAAAACTGTTACTCTACCGTTAGCATTGATTAATCCGATTTTTGGGGGTTTTTGAATTATTGTCACTCAGCAGCCCGTTTGCCCGTTTTCAGCTAGCCTACCCCCTGCTGGCTGTCAGGGTCACTGCACCCGCCGTAAGCACCTGACACACATTCCAAGCAGTCGAGCGCATAGAAAGGCATAAAGACGACGGCCTGCGTAACATTTTAGGCTTGGCGCCTTCTTCCTCATCGGCCCATCACGCCCACCCACGTGTGCACGCGCACGCACACACACACACACACACGTGTAGACACAGAATCAGCACACTCGTGCTCGGCATCAAACGCCACACATAATGGAGGCCTTCCACAGGCGCTGAAGGGGGGCAACAACGACAAGATGAAAGGTGCCGTTTTAACCCACTTTGACTCCAACCGCATCGCCCCCCCCCCGCTCCCCAATCCCTCTCGCCCGAGAAGTTTCGACATGTTGAGCTTTGATGCGCGTTGCTGCCTTGCTTTTCCTCTCTTTTCATTTCATCATTTGTCGTCTCCATGTGTGAGCTCCGTACAGTTCATTAATTTGAATAGTCAAATAGATGACATAAGCCTGCAGCTCCTGCAGCTCCTGCAGCTCCTGCAGCTTTTGCAGCCGTCTTCCCGTCTGCTTTGCTCTACTTTGGGAGGTGTCGTTCTCCGCCGGGCACGTTATATCTCCATGTGCTCCATACAGGCGTCGTACGAATCCGAACGAGACTCAAAAGCCGCGTTCGAATTGAAAATATTGTGAATTGTGAAGAACAAACAAGTCGTCTGTATTTGACTCCCACTTGCCAGATAGTGAACCCTCGGACCCGACCGATTAATTGGCCGCTGATTATAATCGGACGATTATGCACCATTTTGCTTGCGTAGCATTAGCAACTAGCAAGTGTGTTATTTTGTTGTGTCTACGCATATGGCCATTGTCTCATTTCCTATGCTCTGCTGCCACCTGTTGGCCGTTTGTGTAATAACTAGCATTTCTTCAACCATTCTTTGCAGTTGAGAGGCTGCATCAAAGCCTTCTGTATGCTCTAGCATAAAAAACAAAGAAACTTATTAATACGTCTTTGGGACACTTAAAACATTTAAAATAGGACATATTTGTGCCTTTTGGGGAGCAAATGAGTTTCAATTGAGCTGATCTATTTTTGTTGAGAAAAGGGACTTGAGGAGCTCTGCATGTAACTTGGACAATATATCGCTACATTTGTGACAATTACAGAAGAAAAACCGAAAATCGAGCTGGTCCAATTCATTTTCATTTAAAAGTTGAATTAATTGCAAGGGGGTTGGGTAACAGAACCTTGAAGAACTAATAACAATACAATATATGGATTTGATACAAAAAAAATTGACAGTTATACCAAGTTTCGAAAATTTTCAAAACATGTATCGAGTTCACCTGTTTTTAGCAAACGCTTGCATTTTTTTGCATCCATTTCAGGCTTAATTGTGTATTTGTGTGGAAAACATCGTACACATTTGTAATGATTTGACATATAAAAAGGCAGAATTGTATGGATGTTAGTTGTTCATTAGTTATGGAGCCATAGATGACATTCTGTTACGTGAGCATCATGCAGAAGGTCAAGTGGACGTTCAAAGTGTCTGCCGGCAGAATGTCGAACTCTCGCTGACCGCCGTGTTTAGAACGGTCGGAGGATTAAATAGGCTCGTTGTTATTGGAACGGTTAAAAGTGGACATTCGGGATTTGACCTGCAGCTCAAAGATGTCGTGATTGTGTTTACAAAGGGAGGTTCTAGCTTGTGTTCCTGAAAGTGTTGCCAAAAGTAGAACATATGTTTCTGGGAAATATATACGTCAAAAGCCATACAGAGATGTGAAGGTCTTCAACAATGGTTGTCAGATTTTGTTTTACCAACGATGACACAGACGATTTGTTTGATGATAACTTCCGGAAGCCTTTAAGACTCAAGCTAGCTTGGCTAGCATTGCATTGAAAAGCCCCACGACGACTCAGTGGAATATCATGAAGCCGCCGGACGAGGCTTTAAGCGGATATATTTTCACAGCTCAAACTTTAAAGGGTTGCGTAGATGCTCGGCATACAAAAGTATTTGATTGACAGTTGTAAGTTCAAATTTGTAAGACTTTTTTTTTTTTTCACTTTGTACAGACTTCAAGTTGTTTCCCGCTGTTGTGAATTGAGGAGGAAGTTAGCCGGTAATTAATTTGCTTATCACTTGCAAGATTGGAAATACATAACTCAACTGGTGCACATGTTCCACTTGTACCATTATTTAAAAAAAAAAAAAAAAAAAAAAAAAAAAGAACTGCCAAAGTTGTCCTATTAACTCATTCACTGCCATTGACGACTATAGGCGTCAAAAATTCATTTGAACTATTTCTATTAGTTTAACATATTTTCCACTTTTGTTAACAAGAGTATGAAAACCTAGTATTTTTTTTAATAGTACATTTAGAACAGATATTACATTTGTGATTAATCGTGAGTCTATTGAAGTCATGTGATTAATTTTAAAAAAAAAAGAATAATCGCCTGACGCAATTTAATGAAGAAAAGAAAAGATTATTAACTCTTTGACTGCCAAAAACGTTAAATAACGTTTAGTAAAATCCTATGGAGGAGTGCCAAAGACGTTAAAAGACGTTTGTTTCAAAACAGAGGTGAAACTAACCATTTTCTATTGTTGATTACTGAAAAACGGAATAAGGTAGAAACAAACTTTTTTTTTCTGATGAAAGATGAGAGTCCAATCTTTTTTTGGTAGTATGTGTGTTTCCATAGTCCAAACACATAATTTTCTATGGACCTTGAAAGATCAGTCAAAATGCTTAAAATCGGCTGGCACCCACGGCATCCCTTTTCTGAAAACGTCTGGCAGTCAAAGAGTTAAAAATTTGGGGCGTCAGGCGATTAAAATTTTTTTAATCGTAATCATTCGCATGACTTCACTAGTTAATCACAAATTTTATATCTGTTCTAAATGTACAATATTTTTTTCTAGGTTTTCATGCTCAAACTTAAACTAATAGAAATAGTTCAAATGAATTTTTGACGTCTATAGCCGTCAATGGCTATAATTGACATCATTGGTAAGACACAGTTGTTCGAACAGTGCACCCTTTGTTCTACTAGTACGCTGAATTGTCTTCCCAGCAAGAATAAAGAATGTACTAGTACTTGGACCTTAAAGTGGATATCACTGTTATTGAATAAGTGCTCAAATGGCCGTCTATAGTCGATGTCATGAAATGGTTGCTAGTTTTATTTAGTTTTAGTTGCATGAGAATTAGGAGTGATAAATAGCAGAGTTTTCACGCCTGATGATCAGACGGAAATTGAATCCATGTAAGATGGAAAGAGCGTCGTTTTATTCCCAGCGAGCTCTCTGCTCTCTAAAAGCTCCTTTCAGGTGGGCCGGGGGTGTGGGGGGGGGGGGGGGCTTCATTTTACAATGTCTGGCTTGAGCGTCTTTGCCGTTTCTTGTCCTTGGCAGAGGGCGCCCGAGCGGGAATCAAATGGGTTCAAGATGAGCAGTTTTTATCCCGTACTTGTAAAGACTGAGACCATCTGCTGTTAAAAAAAAAAAAAAAAAGAAAGAAAAGAGAAGAAAGAATGAGCGGAAGCCTGCAGGCCTCGAGGGAAAGAAGGCAAGGGGGTAAAATACGCGCAAGGTGTTAACAAGGTGCACTGAATGAAGGCTTCTCCTATTGGACGGCGTACGAAAAGTTACGGCTCTTCGGCCAAATCCCCGCGGTCCTCTTCTGACTGGCCGAGTCGGCCCGAGAGGACTCGGGCGTGTTGGGAAAGTCATAAAAGTGTGAAATAAGATAGCTCCAGCGCAGCCAATCCAACGGCTGTAAATTAAAGGCTGAGATTTACACGCAACCAGGAGCCACTGCTCATCGTTTATGGGAGCATAAACAAGAAATCAGCCGGAGTGCAGAGAAAAATGGCCGCCAGCTCACACTGGAAATTCCACCTGAAGGGAAGGTTGTTGTTTTTTTTTTTTTTGCTCTTTTCTACAAATGTATTTTTGATGTAATGCAGTGGAAGGATGAGATTGCAGATTAACAAGAAATCACCCCGCAGAAAAGCACTTTTTGTCACCCTGCAAAAGAGAATTTACGTACACAATAAAACTCAAACAACAAACTCCGAATTTAGAATTCATTTGCAATAAATTACGAAATGTGTATAATAAAACTGACTTGCTCAAAAGAAATGGAAGTGCAAAAGATATCATAACAAAGAAGCAGGCTTGGAGGATGGGGAGGGAGGAATTTGGCGATTCTGGGAAGAGCATTGTCTTGCTTACGGCTGTCAAACTGTCAACCAAGATAGCATTTAGCAGCCAAAGTCGCAGAAGCACAAGCCACTTGATTGACGAATGCAAGTGCTAAAGCATGACCTTATGATGTTGGGGGAGAAAAAGAAGATTTGGCATTCACGTTAAAGCGTTACGAAAGTTCTGGACTTGAATATTCTAAAAAGAGAATTGTTGAACCAATTCAAGATTACAAATTGAAGTGTTGACCAACTTCAAAAAATCGCTTCAATTAAAAACACACGACTAAATGAGTTCATTAAACCTAATCTATTCACCTGAATTAAGTTAATCCAAAGTATTAAGTTTAATGAACTCATAATTCATTTAACTTAATGCATTCACTTTAGACTTAATTCAGTCGTGTGTGTGCAATTGAAGCAATTTTTTTTTAAGTTTGTCAACTATTCAATAATCTTAAATTGGTTCAACAATTCACTTTTTAGAGCGTATATGGACCGTTCCGCAACGCAAAAAAAGGTTGGCGACCACTAGCTGAAAGGCAGAGGTGGCAAATGCAGGTCCAGAAAGTAAAAAACCCTGCCACAGTTTGGCTTTAGACCCAGGTGCTAGCTAGCAAGCTCCCTAGCTAGCGCCCACGGTGCTTGTTTACCTGCTAGGGAGCTAGCTAGCGAGCTTGCTAGCATCAGGGGCTAAAGCCAAACGGTGGCAGGGATTTTACTTTCTGGACCTGGGTCTGCCACCTCTGCTGAAAGGGATATACTGCAAATCCAGGTCCAGAAAGTAAAAACCCTGCCACAGTTTGGCTTTAGACCCAGGTGCTAGCTAGCAAGCTCCCTAGCTAGCTCCCACGGTGCTTGTTTACCCGCTAGGGAGCTTGCTAGCATCAGGGGCTAAAGCCAAACTGTGGCAGGGATTTTACTTTCTGGACCTGGATTTGCCACCTCTGCTGAAAGGGATATACTGTAAAACCGCAAGACAGATGCTATTCGGACTTTAAGGCAAGTCTGGATGTTAAATATACAGTCAACTGCAAAATCAACGTTCCCTTTTTTATCTAAAAAGTAACAATTGTTGCCCTTTTCCTGCTATGTGTCTCGTGTCCCTCCATTCCATTCGGAATCAAAACGGCCTCCGGTAAGCTAGCGTGACAGAAAGCGTTTTTCACGTCTTCCTAAAGAGCATTAGGGTTGTAAGGATGAAACATTCTCACTTTAAACGTCGCATCAAGCGCTCCAAGTCTCAATCCCCTCCGCCCCCGTCTTCTCACCTCATTTTCACCTTTCCGTCCACTTCCCCTTCCTCCCGTGACTCCTCCCACGGCCTTTCAAGCGTTCATCACCTCACCGGCAGTCTGCCCTCCCGTTCTCGGTTCACCTGCAGTTCAATCCCTTTAGCACCGGCGGCAAGCTCTTGAGGAGGGAGGCAGGGAGGGAGGGCTGAATAAAGAACACGGGGAGAGGAGGTGAGGGGATGAAAATGCAGGCGGGGGGGGAAGGACGACGGAGGTGAAACATAGGTTAACACGTGTCATTGAAGTTGAATCCCGAGAGCAGGGACGGGCAACTGGACGCTTGCGAGTGGCCTGAGATTCATTTTTCAAAATAAAAGAGTTGACTGTTGATGAGCAGGTTTATGTTGTGTTAAGTGTGTTCACCACTAGATGGCAGACACCAAGCCTAATGCTGTGGGTGAGTTGAGCGTTTCTAACGGTGTGGTCAATGCAGTTCGCACCAGAGACGAGTCCGTCAATAACTTTTGCCGGTCCGTCTTTTGCCAACAGCCGGCAGACCCGTCCGCCATCGTCAGTCTGTCCTTATTTCAATCCAAATCAACGTGTCATTGTCAAAGCATCAACATTATTTTAATTGTGCTTCGTTTTTTATTTTATTTTTTCAAATTTGTTTTAATTGTGCTTCCATCATCACTAAATTACAGTCGGTGGCCACTGTTGTACGTCAGTCAGCGTTATTTATTCCACCGTGACGGCGTCATCGCTAAATAACATTTTGTCACCACAATTTCAGGGACAGGACCGTAAAAAAAAAAGTGTTTACAAGCTGCGGTTAAAATCAATAAACTTAAAGGCAGGCTTGGCAGGGCTTGAGTGAGGAAGTTGGTCGAGAGCAGGGGTGCTCAAGTTGGGTCCTCCAGAGCCCCTATGCAGCCTGTTGTCCATCTTTCTCTCCACTAACACACCTGATTCACGATTAGGATCGTTATCAGGCTTCTGCAAAAGCTCGCTGATGAGCTGAGCGTTTGATTCCGTTTTTAACTTTATTCGTTTTTAACATAGTCAGTCAACCTCATCCCATTTGTATTTAGTCCATTTTTAGTTGACTACCAATTGAGCATTTTAGTCTTTACTTTAGTTTTATTCGTCTAGTTTTAGTCAACAAAAACTATCAACGTTTTAGTCTGTTTTTAGTCATGACAGTCATTGTAGCCCCTGTCAGCAGATAACGTTGAACATTTCAGATCTAAAAACGATTTCACATCAAATTTTCTCTCATCTTTGGGATGAAAAACAACTTTTACAGTCTATCAACAAGTGGCTGCTAATCTGTCACTGTGGTGCCACAGTGACAGATTAGCAGAGATTTGACAAAATCATATTGTTTTTGTTCATGAACTAAAATGTCCACAGATTTTAGTCCATTTTTATTAAGTGAAGTACATTGAAGTCGCATCTTCGTTAGTCGATGGAAGAGCATACCGATTTAGTCCCAGTTATTGTTCATGAATTAGGGTTTTAGTCCAGACTAGTCAAGTTTTAGTCCTGTGAAAAATGCGTGTTGACAAAATTATTTTTGCAAATTTTTTGTTGGCGAAATGACCCACTAGTGTTGGGTCTGAACCTAGCATGAGACCAGCCAAGATGAGATAGCGCCCCCTGGTGGCAAGCCAGGACCAAATGAGGTGTTTTCCAAGTAAACTAATTTGCCGATTATAGATTCAGTTTGAACTCAAATCTGCCTAGTTTGCGAGAAGTCGCGATCAGCCATGAAAGATGTTGCACTACAACATCGCTCCCAAAAGTAACAATCAATTTTTTTATTTATTTTTTTTAGAACCGTTGTCAGTTCGTTTGAAGTGCAGGCGGAATTTGTGTCCTCCAAAAATGTGGATATAGTCAACGTGATCCTCGTATGCATGCGTGTGGTGGCTTAAGTGGACAAGCGAGTCACGCTTTCTTTCAATCTTTGAGTGAGTTGATTTTTTTTTTGTACAAAATGAGTTCTTGCACTTGATGTAGGTTTGCAGTAAAGCAGTTTTGTGCCATTTATGGAGAGTTTTTTTCTCTGCTTCAAAGCCCTTGTTGTATACAGTATATGTATTTTTAGATATTGCATGTATGTGTTTGGGCATTCAAGTAAATTATACATATACTCTTCTATGTATTGTTCCAATAAAAACAGGACATCTTTTGCTGTAATTTAAAAAGGCAGACTTTGTCATCCATCTGCTTGGGCCCCCCCAGGAGCACTGATAAAAAATGGTGGCACCCTCCATCGTTTAGGTTGGCCATCTTTGCCCTTCAGGAAACCCTGAGCGGGCACTGGAGGCGGGAGGAAGGTTTGCACGGGGGGGGGGGGGGGGGGGGGTGGAACACTTGGATATGGTCGTAGAGTGGGGGGGGGGGGCATTTCCTTGCAGGTGCAGTGAGGCTGCGGGTCTTCTTTTTCATCTCCCTCCGTGCTCATTTTTTATTTCAAACTTAGCGAGAGCGACAGAGAAAGTGAAATAGTGGCCGGCCAGCCAGCCAGCCAGCGCTAAACTGCAGGCGAACGGCACAGGGCCAATTTATGGACGGATGCCTGCGGCGCTGTCACCTTATGAAGGCAGGATGGGGGATTAAATCTTGCAAAAGGAGAAGAAAAGGTGAGCGCTGACAAACGGGAGCTGGCACAGGGAAATGGATGCATTGGAGGCGACTTTTACGGAAAGGGTCTCCATCGTTGCTGTATTGCGCTTCATTAAGACTTTTTTTTTATTTTATACAGGATACAGTGATGCCTTGACATGCGAATTCAATTTGTTTTCGACGTATCTAAATAATCTCAAATGATCATTCCCCATTGAAATGAATGGAAACACCATTAATTTGTTCCAGTCTCACACAAAAAAAAAATTTAATGAGAAAAATAGTACTTTATAATAGGGGGGGGGGTCAGTATACATTGTACTGCACTTTAAAATCGACTCCTCTCTCATCTTATAAGTACAGCAGTAATAATTAGTCGTTCTTTGCAGAGGATAAAGAATATCAGTCGGAAAACAACACAGTCAATACAGACATTTTTTTCGAGGGGAAACAAGCCATTAAAAAATTTGTTAGGTGAAGCTAGCTACAACTCATCAAGCCTACGCTCTCCCATTTTTTTCCCAACCAAAAATGTGAAGAAAAAAATCATCTCACAGAGTAGAATGAAGTCATGAAGAGAAACTAAACCCTTTTTTTTTTTTTTTTAACAAAGCAAAACTTGTTTCACACAATTCACAAATTAACAGTTGCTTAAATGGGTTAACATTGTGTCATGGATGCTAATTGATATGTAGTGGTTTTAAAACAGGCTAAACCACGCTGAACCAATACTTGGCTAAACATTACCAAATTTAACCCCTTAAGTAATGGCTTATTGAACACCAAATGGTGGACAGGTAATAATAATAATAACAATGGATCAGATTTATATAGCGCTTTTTTTGGACACTCAAAGCAATTCACAATGGATACATTATTTGTGTACTCACACATTCACACTGCTGGCAGTAAGCTACTTAAGTAGCCACAGCTGCCCTGGGGCAGGCTGACATACATACCGGTACATATTATTTATCTTCTGCAAAGAAGGAGTAATATTACTGCTGAGAGCAGCTCCAGTTTACTTGCATGCCTGAACTATGCTGCCCCCAGGTGGCCAAGGTGCGCAATGTCTGTAGAATCGAAGCAACAAATGTAGCCATTCTCTCCTCCTGCGTCGAGCCAATTGTGAGCATCACTGATCGCATGCAATCCCGCCGGGAATAAGTTGAATAGAAAATTACACTACCGCTTTTTATTGCGCTAATAAGGTCAGCAAACAATTAAGTAAGCCTTTTCCATGATGCAGCGCTTTTCGCAACTCTGATAATAAAAATATTGTTAGAATAACGTTGACGGCTGAATATTCTGAAAGAGCTCCTGTACTTGACCTCATTAGTTTCAGCCCGTGTACCTAATGAAGCTTCCAGTGAGTGTACAACACACACACACTGGATGACAAATACTTATTAAAAAAAAAACATTTCACACATATTACACACACACGCACAACACACACACACACGCACGCACACACAGCTAGCAGAGCCAATTGTTGTTTCCTTTCTGTGCGACTGTTGTGACGGACAAAATTGGACTCTTTATGTTGATGCGTTGAATGCGACGCTGCACGCGTGTGCGCGCGCGCTGGCCGCCGGTTGGAGAATGCGCTGATTGTGTGACGAAAGCCCCGAAGGGCTCCTTTATGTAATTGAACAGAGCTGCTGCACTCAGATGAATGGGCCAGCCAAGAAAACGCCATTAGAATGGAATTGCGGGAGAAGGAAGGAGAACGGGAAGATACGAGCCGTTATACGGACGTACTGTATGTGACGCGCGTTCATCTGCATGTGAACCAGCGTGCGTGCAATATCAAAACTGAGGTTGCGTTTGATCTGTTAGGGCCGCTCCATCTTGAATGCATATTGTGTTTGTTTTTCCAATTGGGCTTCTTGAGGGAATAAACGCCATTTTTATAAAGACGATTCCTTCATTTTGTGTTGTTATGAGCCAACGTCGTTAAAACATCCCGCAGGCATAAAAGTGAGATTGTCTGCATGCTCGTCAACATGTTTACTGACCTCGCACGCCCTCTGGATTGAAGCCTTGTCATCCCGGGAGTCGCCATGCATGCATTAGTTTTGTTATTTTAATTTGACACGGGTCCGCCGAGACGGCAGACATTCCGAAAAAAGGCCATTTGGAGAGTAGACGAGCGCCACGGAAGAGCAGAAACAATGGCGAGGAATATGAGGTGACCGGGGATTAGTTTGGGGGTCTCTTTGGCCATTGTAACGAGCCAGGGGATAATTGGATTGAAAAAAAAAAGGCAATTTCATGAAAAAACACGAATGCTGGTAGAACGTAATGGCGACCGATTACGTCACGGGTGTCAAACTAATTTTTTGTGGCGGGCCATATAATAGTTACGGTTTTTCCTCACAGGACCATTATGACTCACTCAAATGATCACGTATACACAACAAATTGAGGGATAACTACTTTTGAAATCAGAAGCCAGTAAAAAAAGAAAAAAAACTTTGTTACATTATTTTTCAATTAAGGTGGACTGGAAACGTGAACAAAAGTGAGATAGTGTAAATCAACATTCTTAAAAGGGAAGACAATTTGAAATGTTGTATTTAGCAAGAAACAGGAAGTCGTGCGCATGATTTACCTTTGCACGCCACATAAAATGATACGGCAGGCCGGATCTTGATTATGTCATGATGTCACACAAAGGTATCCTAATTCCAAACTGCCTTCAACGCTCCACCTCAAATCATAACTGGCTTCTTTCAGGTAAAACTGCAAAAAGAAAAACGAAAAACATGAGACAGGAAAAAAAAAAAAAAACATAAATGCAGAAGAATGTCTGTTCTTGGAATGTGGCTAGGAAACTCATTTTATCCAAGAGGAGACTGGGGGCAACTGAAACATGCTATTCAGGCACAGTTCCAAGGATTTTAGTAGGAAAAACTGCAACAACAAAAAAACAGTAGCCACAGTATGGCTTTATTACGCTGGTGCTAGCTAGCAAGCTCCCTAGCTAGCGAGCTCCCTAGCAAGCTAGCTCCCCGGGCGCTCTTTTTACCTGCTAGGGAGCTAGCTAGCTAGCACAAGGGGCTAAAGACAAACTGTGGCAAGGTTTTTACTTTCTGGACCCACAGCGAGATATTACCCGGCCAAATGTTCCCATAACTACTTCCGGGCTTTCATCCAATCATTCTATCTGTGACAACAATATGCTATGACGCATTCTGAGTCTGACTCGAATGGGAAAATACGGATCGATCGGAAATAACGTGACGTAAGCCGAACACAAAAATTGTGAACAGCTTTTCATTGGATAGCTGTGAGGAAAACAATTTCCGAAGCCAAACGTATCACGTTGGACTTGCGAGCCTGCACGGCGACGCACCTTCCCGCATGCTGCATAGCAACACACACCAATGGGCTTTCTAGTCGGGAGTTAATTTATTGGTAAGTACTCAGCTGTCTCTTTCTCCCGCCGGCCCCCGACATCATCAATCTCCTTCTGCACTCCTCTCTTGTCAGCACTAATGCTCGCAGCCGTCCTCCCTCCTCGTCCTCCTCCTTCACTATTTCATTCCTAAAAACAAATGTACACTTTGTCATGCGCATGCAAAATTGTTTTATGTGGAAATGAACGCGTAATCCCTGAAGTGAAGAACAGATAAGTAAACAGGCATTTTGCCGTGAATGCGTGTGTGTGTGTGTGTGTGTGTGTTGGACACTCCAGTGTGAAGGCCGAGGATTAATGATCAAGGTTGTAGCGCTAATTAACTGGACGCTGATTAATTCCTCTTAGCACCGGTGACCTAATCATTTTTTCTTTCTCAACATTTACATCTTTTTTTTGTGTGTGTTACTCCCGCCGTCCTTCGACGTTGCCTCCCCTCCTCTCTTCGGCTTAATTAAGGAGAATGCTCGGCAAGCTGTCGCGCTCTTGGCCGCCGCCGTGCCGCCGCCGTGCCACCTCCTATTGTTATGCGTTAACGGCGCGCGGCTGCCAATCAGGCGCGCGGCCCAGGTTATATTCCCACCGATGGATGTGGCGGCACGCGGCGATAATGACGTCTCGCTCACTCTGGCTCTATCGCCTCCTTGCAGGAGTGCGCCCGAGGATGCTGCGTCTGACATTTTGGATTTAGCCTGTGTCCTGCATGCAACCTACGCTTTTGCCACTCCATTATACTGCACAGTTTCCACTTTGTTGGGATAGTCCATTTTTTTTTGTTGTTGGCCTCAGTCTCTTCTGGTGTAGTTTGTCTACACGTTCATGTAACTAGAGCTGCCAAGATTA
Organism: Vanacampus margaritifer; assembly: GCF_051991255.1. Classification (NCBI taxonomy): domain Eukaryota; kingdom Metazoa; phylum Chordata; class Actinopteri; order Syngnathiformes; family Syngnathidae; genus Vanacampus; species Vanacampus margaritifer. The sequence goes on along the minus strand of NC_135440.1, from coordinate 27,134,683 downwards.
GTCAACTGCTGTCGTCACGACTACAGTTTTTAATCCAGGAAAACACAAATAAATCACATATACAGTAAAAAGGACTACAATGTGGCTAAAGAATGAACTTTTTTGTCCAAAAGACTATTATTAAGATGGCTGGCAATGTTAATTGATTAGTCATGACTACGTCGACGACCAAATCTGTCGATGAGTTTTTGTTGACTAAAATGCATATAAATCAGCAAAAAGGACTACAATGTGACTAAAGAAATGAACTTTTTTGTCCAAAAGACTACAACTAAAATGGCTGCCAAGATTAATCAACTCGTCACGACTACGTTGATGACCAAATCTGTCGACGAGTTTTAGTCTAAAGCTGAATTAAAACACATATAAATTGCATATAAAAAGGACTGCATTGTGACAAAAAAAATTAGCATTTTTGTCCAAAAGACTACGACTAAAATGGCTACCAAGATTAGTTCGACTAGTCCGACGGCTACGTAGGTGACCAAATCTATCGATGAGTTCTTGTCAACTAAAGCACATGTAAATCACATATGAAAAGGACTACAATGTGATTAAAGAAGTTAACTTTTCTTGTCCAAGAGACTACAACTAAGATGGCTGCCATGATTAGTGGACTTGTCACTACTACACTGACGACCAAATGTGTCAATGAGCTTTTGTCGACTAAAACTGAACTAAAACACAAATAAATGACATATGAAAAGGACTACAACGTGACTAAAGAAATTAACCTTTTTGTACAAAAGACTACAACTAAAATGGCTGCCAAGATTAATCAACTCGTCACGACTACGTTGATGACCAAATCTGTCGACGAGTTTTAGTCTAAAGCTGAATTAAAACACATATAAATTGCATATAAAAAGGACTGCATTGTGACTAAAAAAATGAGCATTTTTGTCCAAAAGACTACGACTAAGATGGCTACCAAGATTAGTTCGACTAGTCCGACGGCTACGTAGGTGACCAAATCTATCGATGAGTTCTTGTCAACTAAAACACGTATAAATCACATATGAAAAGGACTACAATGTGATTAAAGAAGTTAACTTTTCTTGTCCAAGAGACTACAACTAAGATGGCTGCCATGATTAGTGGACTCGTCACTACTACACTGACGACCAAATGTGTCAATGAGCTTTTGTCGACTAAAACTGAACTAAAACACAAATAAATGACATATGAAAAGGACTACAACGTGACTAAAGAAATTAACCTTTTTGTACAAAAGACTACAACTAATATGGCTGCCAAAAGCAACACTGCTTTAAATACTGCATATGTTCGGCCGACTGAGTCTCACTTAGCTCAAAACCTGTCATCTTTTTGGGTTTTTTTTGTTTCTTGATAAATCTTACTAAATTTGCAGGTAGGTTTGGCTTGAGGTTGAATGAGCTCGAAGAAAGAAGACCGCCCGCCTTATCCATCATATATCGTTTTTTTTTTTTGGTGTCAGCTATTGGATTTGTCTTTGGACACAGTATCAACTTTCATACTTCCTCACGCTACCTGGCATTGTTGCCGCCGTCATCGATTCAACAAGCGTATTGTAGGCCTTGAAATGAGACAATCCCCGAGTACGGTTGTTTCCATCGGAAGCGCATCTGTCACGGGCAAAGCCTCCGTCGCGCCGGCCGATTGTTGCAACGTAGCGAGCGTGTCGGCGTGATGGAACGTGTCACTGTGCGCTGCACTTACCTTGTAGATGTGTATCGGCTCGCTTCGAGTCCTGCTCTGATGCATGACCCCTTGCGCCCCCACGTGCAGCCTCCGACATTCGCACCCCATCCTCATCTGCACAGGGCTGGCTTCAGCCTCTATCTCATTGAATGTCAATATTTCAATAATAATCATTTTTGTTATTATAAATGAAACATATAATCCATACTTTTCTCATGAATGTCATTAGCAAAAAATCTACAATTACTGTAAATAAATACATTAATTATATATATATATTAATCAGTTACAAAGTAAATTTAATTATTATAAATAAATAAATAAGCATTTAAAAATAATAATAATTAGGATTGCACAAGTCCCAAGTAAAGGTTTGATCTCATTTAAAATACAATTAAAATATTGAAGGTATAAATCAAAGTTATAATTATTCAAAGTGTATATATTCAAATAAATATTTCTTAGTTTATTTATTAATTTAATGAATCAGTGATATTGCATATCTGTTCAAATCAACATACATTTTTAGAAGCAGAATTAAAAACATAATAATGCAATAATGAAACCTAATTTGAATAAATAATATTCCAAATATAGAAAGACATGATCTAACTTATGAATAACAAAAGAAGGTGAAAATAATAGTAATGAAAATAACAATAAAATAAATAGCCTATAATACATGACAATAATATAAAATCACAGAAAATAAATCTAAATAATAATGTATTAATAATGAATAAATAAACAGAAAATATAATAAACAAAAAAATAACAACTGTCCAAAGTAGACGGAATAGGAAGCCTGGCGATACAATAAATGAGCGACCCCGGTTTTTTTGCTGAACATTATTATTTATTACACATTTTTGGTCCCGATTTTAGCACCCTTAAACACATCATTTGCTGTCGTGGGCCTCGTAAAATGGCGTGCCCCCCCCCCCCCCCCCCCGGGCCTTGTGTTTGTTAGCATGTCATGCATGTTGGGGATGTTGTCATGCCGTGTTTTTTCAACGTATGTCATCCAATTTCTTACCTGTGTGTAGATAATGTGTCATTCCCAAGCGTGGCCCCTCCCACTCCCACTTCCCATCCCAACGTCACTCCATCCCTCCCGCTGGAACCCAAAGGTAATGCACCAGCATTTTTTTTTTTTTTTTGACCTTCTTTGTTCATCTGTGGTGTCTTCCTCTTTTGTCTCAGGTGAACACACACACACACACACACACACACACACACAAAAATGCATCCCTTGTTGTGCGGCAACCTTCCTTTGTCCTGTATTTACACAAGCTTTCATACCTGCTGATGCTGGAGTCGACACACAATCGGCCGCTCTTGCTTCCTCTCTTATCGCTGCCCACACATTTTACCTACTCAGCATTTGTGCTTATAAAGTGCACATGCGAGTGTGTGTGTGTGTGCGTGCGTATGGACCTGCACAAATGGTGAGGTCTGAAAGCGCGAAAATGGAACATACAAAAGACAGCGAAGGGGCAAGACGGACGAGCGATCCGGGTGGATGTCTAATCGTATTATCCCACACGAGCGTGACGGCTGGTGAAAAGGTCTGGCGCGCATTTGACGTTCGTACCGCACGACGGTGCATCTCAAATCAGCTTTTCCCATCAAAATGAATGGAAATGCCTCCCCAAAAAATAACAAAATTGTTGGAAATGTGATACTAATAAGAGAAATAAGTACCTTATAAAAAAAAACATACATAATTGACAGAACTAGAATGTACATTTTTGTTTTTAATTGCAACTTTTTTTTTTTTTTACTTCAATTAAATGCATATTGTGCTGCTCCTTCAGGTGTGTGCACCTTGGCCACCTGGGGGCAGTATAATGTAAGACATGGATATATGGAGCTGGCCAGAACTCTTTAGTAAGCCGCAGTAACGTTAGCCATTTTCTGTAGCGGCTACAGAATATATGCCTGTGACATGAGTGATGTTACCGATTGGAATCGGACAATCGGTTTGATTGAAAATATCGAATACTCGAACCCAATCAAATCATTGTAAAAACGTACGGTCCTTAAATCATATCGCATGTCATGTATCGAGATACATGTTGAATGCAAATCGGGTTCTGACCAGGACAAAGAGTTCTGAACATATTAGTCCAGTCCCAAAGGGTTTAAAATGGCTACCAGTCCGCTTTAGAAGAGATTTTAAAAATGAGGCTACTGGTCGATAAACCGCTGAACGATTTAGGTCCTGATGACATTAAATTAAGTGCAAATGGAGGGGAAAAGAACAATAGATACTCTTATGTCTGCAGACTTGGGTTAGTTAGTGGAGTCAAATCAAACATGGTGAAGCAGCATTTAGCTGTTATGCTGCACACAAATGGAATAAGTTGTTCAACAGAAGTAAAGTCAGCTCCACGAGAAAATATTTTTAAATCCAAGTTTTTGCTTTTTTCAAAGCATTTTTAAAATCGCCTTTTCCGAAATCATGTTCTTGCGCCGTACGCTCTATTACTAATTTTAGTAAAGTACGTTTTTAAATGTGTTTCACACTTTTATTTTGTAAATGCTTTTAAATCCCGTGCTTTAGTTGTGTGAAGCACTTGAGTACAAAACGCACCCGGTTCGGTATACGGTTCGGTGTGAGCGAGTTCACCATCCAAACTCCGTCGTCTGCTGAGCGCATTCATTCATGCACTTACTCGCTAAACAGTCGTGCTCTCTATAAGGCAACAGAACGGAGACTCCGGGCGAAAAGGGATCATGTTTCTTTGGATGCGGCCACCTTCTCATGCAGGTAGACGCTTTTGACCTTCTTGTGCGTGTGCGTTTGTGTAAATGTCAAAGAGAGTCGCGGGCAATGAAGAATGCAACGTTTAGTCGATGCCGGCGCTCGGGAAAAAGGAACACGTTGGCTTGACGTCGTCCGGCGCCGGCGCCGGCGCAGATCAGGCCCTGGCGGGAGATTAAAAAGGAAATGAGGTGAAGGAAGTGATATTGCAAAATAGACGACAGCAAGCGTCCTTGGACTTTGAGTAAACAATTCTCGTGCCATCATCGCGACCAGCATGAAAACGTATCAGTGAAGTTGGCCTGCCTGCTCCCACTTCTGTCACTAACAGTTTTATGCACTTGCAAACTTTTTAAAAGTCTGAACTTAGTTTGTGTCTCTCTTAAAAAAAAAAAAAAAAAAAAATTGCCATTGATTGATGAGAAACATTGCAAATATATCCATGTCAGAGAACTCGGGTTCCAACCCCGCTTGGATCACATTTGAGTACATTTGATGGTTTGATACCAACTGACGATCAGATCAGAAAATTGACACGCCACATACAAAAAAAAAGGAGAGCAATGATGATGACATGTCAAATCGGTAAAATTACCGAATGAACGATACCGAGCTCTCCAGAAAAATAAATAAATAAAAAAAAGATCAGGAAATTGATTATAATTTCGCAATAATGAACATTAGACAGATTGCAGTTCAAGTTTTTCTTTTTATTAATTTGTCATTTAACTACAAGTAAAAATAAATAATAATAATTCACACATAATTGACCTTTCAATTGACTTAATAAGCAAATGCTTTCAAATCTTAGCATTCAGTTTTTCAGCATTCCCGCAAGATTTCTACAGAAATTGCACTCAGTCTAGTATTTTATTAATATTGTCTCTTTTGTTTATCTTGAGCTGACACAAACTCAACGTATCGTATTTGCAGCTTGAAAACGCCAATTTTCCTTCCTTCCATTTATCCGTCCATTCATTTTCCCAGTGATGTGAAGGAATTTGTTTTCGTTTTTGCGGGGCCGGAATGGATCAATGGCATTTTAATTCACTTTAATGGGGAATATTTGCTGGTGATTTTTGTAGTTTTATGACCGGCCAAAGCCAAGCTTGAGCTGTGCGGTGGAAACGGGACACATGGCATCAAAACTGGACCCGTTTGGCCTTGGCAGAGGTCTCCATTCGCTGTTATTGTATACTTTAGAATCTTGAGGTGTGCCTAATGTTGTGGCTGATGGGTTCAAATGTGACCGTTTCTACGAGCTTGTACGCGCTTCTCCGTTTCATTCACCAGCACGCTGAATTTTCTTAAAAAGGTCGACGCGAGCGATGAAACAAAATGCCACAAGATTCCACTTGCTCTTTTACTTCTTTATCTCCCCTCACTCATCTTAAGTGGGTGATTCCATTTCCCGGCCGGGTGGGCGGGATAATCGCTTCCAGAGTCGGAGGTGGAAAAACACATTTGAAAATTTCTCTCATTGAAAATGCATTGCGCTCTCTCGCCAGGTGCCGGGCCACAATGTTGTTTTTTTCCCAGCTATTGCTTTATTCGCTGTCCTGATTTCTCAGCCATTCTGTCAGCGAGGGTGCGGCTGGGGGGGGGGGGGGGGGGGGTGATGAGAGCTGATAATATAACTCGGGTGGAAGATATGGACTTTTGATCTCCCGTCTTCCTACTGCGGCTGCCGTCTTCCTCCTTTTTTGCTCCCGACCATCTTTCCATCTCTGGGTTTTATGGCTTCTTTCTCTTTGTCGGTTCACTTTGCCCTCCACTCTGAAAACTTGGCCTGGTTATTAACCAACAATCGCGGGTGCACATATTCCATTTTTGTGGGGGGGGGGGGGGGGGAGCAAACGTCTGCCGTTTGCTTGAAAACTCACCTTGTCTGTTTTTTTTTATTGAGGCCAAAGCCTTGTCGAATGTATTATTAGAATAGCTTTTTACTGATGGTGCCATCTTGTGGCATTTTGATGCCAATGAACTGCATTGAGGTGAATTGAGGAACTTTGTGTCGCGTTTTCCTCCATCTTGAGGCAATTTTCCCCATTTGGACAAAAATAATACCTGCACCACATACATATCAATCAATCAATCAATCAATCAATTTATTTCATTAATTTTCAAAAGAAAAAAGGTGTAATATAAAGCAATATTCAAATTCAAAGTAAAGCAAAATAAATGAAAGGGGGCAGAAAGAAGTTTTGTCTGCCCCACATATTTTGGTATTATATGGAGCTTTCAAATATTATAAACAATAAAATATATATTTGGTCCTATTTCCTATTAATCCTATTAATTAATGAAAAATAATGAAATAACTGAAACAAAAATGTATTTTCTATAATGAAATAAAATTACAAAAAAAAAAATATATATATATATATAAAGCCTAATACTAAAACAAATTCAAATAATGATATTGTTATATTTATTTTTATTTAATTTGTATCATTAAACTAATAAAAACTAACAAACCTGCTCTAAAATGAAATAAAATTAATTGAATTTAAATAAGTTAAGTCAAAACAAGCACAAAAACAAAACAGGCAATTTGGTGAGTTTTTTAGCAACTCGTGAGGGTTCAACAAAAAAAATGGGTCAATTCCGAAAGATGTGTGCAATTGCTGTCCTCTCGCTTGTCTTTGCTCAGATCCCGGCGCGGTGGTGGAGACTCACAGTGCGGTTCCCTACGCGGTGATCGGTGGCGTGCTGGCCCTTCTGGTTTTCACCGTCATCTGCGTGCTCATCGTCACCATCTGGTGCTCCGTTCGCCAGAAAGGTAACGCACACACCAAACAGGCGTGTTTCTCATGTCAAAATGAATCAAATGTTCTTAACCATTAAATGTGCAACAGCCAGCCCAAACTCCGACGGGATTCACTTTCACTACTGACACTAATCGTGTCCAATAACAGTTGTTTGTCTCGGGTTTTTATACATTTGGTTGTTGAGCGGTGAATGTGCTGTATAAAAACAAATGCGCAACTCACAATCACATAGACGCCACAAAATAAAGCACAAAATTAATGTTACAATTTTAGGAATTTTAAAGCCCCCTTTATTTATGTTTGCTGATTATAACGTATAAGGGCCATGTATTCTTTTTTTTGTATATTATATATTTTTTTAGAGGGGTGGGTAATATTCAGAGAAAAAAACTCGCAAATTTGCGAATTTACAAAGTGGCAAATTTGCAAGTTTATAAAGTGGAAATTTGCCAGAAAAACACTCGTAAATTTGTGACTTTAT